>NC_056743.1:265211497-265264419 GCF_019279795.1 Protopterus annectens
GTGATTGCACATGAGTGTCAGTCACTGTTGCCTTCGAAACAAGACTGGCTTCCAGCTTTATCTTTTAATTGGTAAAAGTCATTCCATTATAATTCTGGGAATCTCACCCGAGGCCCTTTTTTAATTCCCTCATTTCTCCTCCCTGTCCTAATGCTTACATTATAGTAATGACCTCTATACTGTCTACTTACTCCATGCACCCTAACTCTGTGATGGAACTACACCAATCTTGTATCAAGTTCAGCATTTTCTTAAGAGATGCCATGCATTCTACCAAAATTATACCTTCTTGCCATTAAGCATGTACCACTCTCCTACTGTAAACAATGCAGCATTGAGTGACAAACATAAATACAACTTCATTGGAGTTTTCACCACCAATGCACAAAGCCAACCATATCCCCCTTTATCATTAATGGTGTGTACCAGACCATCTACCTCTCCCACCACAGCCACCACCACCAGAGGGCAATGGGCCGTAATGGTTTGGATACAGATTTAGAGTTAAAAGCTTAGTGACAGGTGGTGAAATGTGTTCCCTACTCCTGCAGTGCAAGATGTTGTTTTTAATCACTGAAGAAGACCCCCAATATGTTCCATTTATCATGATTTTTCTCTAATTTTGGGGGGTGCTGTTTCCCATTTGTTTCTGTAGGATGTGGGAATTCCTTAAGTTGTATATTAAACAGGGCTTTACATGGGTTAAATAGCTTTTTACAGATGATCTTTCTTTTACATGATTTTCTACTGTAGTTCTGAGGTAAAGTTCAGTCTTTTTAGTTGCATCAAATAAGTTTGTGATTTTTTTTAATAAGAATAACATATGATACAGACATTCATTTATATAAATGAAAACAAACCATATTGACATAATTTTAGTTGCAAGCGTTATAAATCACATCTGATGGTGTCAGTTTTCATTCTGTCCTCAACTGATGGGTTTGGATCCGATCCCTCTGATCCGACTAAACCGTTGCTAACGCTCATGCCAACGAAGAACTCTCAAGCTTCTCCCTTACCAGCAGTGCACCAAATCCAATTACCTCAGATCTCGTTTGCTGCTTTTCAGTGAAATATGTGGTTTCCAACACTCTTGAGCGATATTTAGATAAGTTTATAGAAATTTCACTTATTTACTTAATTCTCCCTTCTTTATTTAGATTAAATGTTTCCTTTACCTATCGTACCCTTTTTTGACTTGTCTTGTGCTAAATTTTTTATTTTCCTTCCTTTTCTTGTACTCGCATACCTTTTGATACTGTTGTCAGTATCTATCCTTAGTACTACATTTTATGTAATTTTTGCAATACCATTGTTGGTGGTGGTTCTTTGCTCTTTACCTATCACTGTTTTTAAAAAAAAAAACATAAGGAGTAAAAAAAAGTAGTAGAAGAAATAGTTAAATTTCTTCCCTTTCCTGATTTCTGTTGGTATGACAGTATGACAGATAAGGCTCCAGCAGGCTTTAAGAAATGTGCTAACTGTGGGTATAAGTTCTTTTTATCAGATGCCCAACTTTATGTGTATATTGCTTAGGACTGCTTCATTTACAGGAAGATTGTTCTATTTGCCACAGGTTTAACCCAAAGGCATTAGTTGAAAGCAAGAATAAACTCATTCTGAAAGGTCTTTTGCCTTCATCTTTTGGAGAGGCTATATCTGGAGTGAAATCTCCAAAAACCAAGACAAAAACAAAATCTTCATCTCCGAAGCCTACTTCTTCCTCTTCTGCTTTGGCGTCCTCAAAGAAGAGGTCTCACAAAGATCTGACTTCACCCTCGGATCTGAAGAAACTAAAAATGTCTGATTTGACTACTTTGGATCTGAGGAGACCAAAATTATCACATCCATCCTTCATGGATCCGATACTATCTAAATCAGATCCAACTGTTGTGGGTACTTCTACTTTGACTCCTGTTATGTTACCACAGACTCAGTATTCACTGTCAGTGGATCCTGTACCCTCCAGTGCACCTTCCCCATTTCTGGACAGACCCAAATCTCTTTCAGTGTTTTCCACTTATTCTTCCAGAAGTCTCACAGAGGAAGATGTGGAAACAGTGGTGAGGAAGATACTGTTGATGCAGTGTCAGATGGGTGCCCTCTCAGCTACTACCCCTCTGGGTCAGGAGGTCTGTTTTTCTGTTATACCCCCACTACAACTTCTTCCTCTGACTCCTTCAGTGGTCTCAGAGTCCATGGATCCTAGCTTCCCACATCCGTCTGCCTCAGATCTGAAGATTGCTGTATCCTCGGATTCTAAGCTTACTCTGAGCACTCCGATCCTGTCATATCCAGAGAACTCTCACATCTGAAGCTTCCCTGTCATATCTTAGGTGTTTCAGTTGACTCTGAGGCTTTTGGAGCTGTCTGTGCACCTTGGATCCTTGGCATTGGACATCATGACTCTGGCTTCCACCTCAGGCATTTTGCCTTCAGAGCAAGGGAGGGCCATGGTCCAGAAGCTTGCTTTCTAGGATCTGAGGTCTTCCCTTTCTCTGAGGTGATTTGCTTTTGAGGTTATGAAAAGAATTTTCTCTGCCTCAACAGAATGGATGAATCCAACCTGTTCAGATCCTAGATCTTTAACCCTGACATCAAAGCATTCAGAGCCTCACCAAATCTTTCCACATGGACAGACAATACCAAGACTCCAGGCTTCCCCACAGGGAATCTTGATTTCTTCTAACATCTGTCCAGATCATCCCATGGAAGAGATCCCTAAGAAACAGACATGCAAGAGGAAGCATCTAGACTCACCAGAGGAGTCCGTCACAGAAGATGCAGACTTTGATGAAGGTGAAGAGTCCCCGTGGTCACCTCCTGAAGATGGCTCATTTGGAGACATCCTTGAAATCCTTAAACTGAGATGCCCAGCAACCCTTTGTCTGAGGAGTCCATATTCATGGAGGCCTTCAGTACTGGCCCATCTCCCTCTTGGGTAACACTCCTTGCAGGTGAGCTCATTCATTTGATCTCTTTGTAGGCATGGAAGGAACCTGACACCATTGAACCTATACCTTGGAGATCATTTAAGATTTTGGCACTATGCATGGACAAGCAGTTTGGGGGAAAAGGGGTGCCTGTTGATGCCATGCTCATAGTGGCAGCCACCAAAAAGGAACATGCTGAGGAGAGTTCCACTGTCCATTCCCCCAACAGAGATTCACGGGAGATGGACAGACTTGGGAAGGGTGTTTATGTTCAGCGACCTTCATTTTAAAATCTCTGAATTATTTGGCACACATTACAAGGCTTTCAGAAGCTGTTTCTGATTAAGTTCATTCATCTGTGGCTACCCTGCAATCCATTTCTAATTTCTCCATGAGGTTAGTTTTGCATGTAGCAGAAGGAACCTCAAGAGCAGCGGGTTCAGTCATTTCCATTAGGAAGCATGCCTGGATGCACTTGTGTGCTTTTGTGGAGCCTTTCAAATCCTCATTCGTCAATGCTCCCATTGACAACACATCTTTGTTTGGCTCCAACATGAAGAACATGATATCCAGGTGTGAAAAGGATGGAAAGATCCTGTCTGCCATGGGCGCATGTTTTTTGAACCCTCAAATATCCTTTTCCAGGAATCAACAGGGCAGTCAAAATATGTGGTTCAAAAGTCTCAGGGTCCTTTCCAAGATACTTGTGGAGGAAGGTCTTCCAGAGGCAGAGGAAGGAACTCTGATGGATAACGATGCCCAAGTAGCAGAGGTGGCCCGCAAAACCGGGGGGTCCATAGAATCTTTCTTTGACAGACCCTATCAGCGCTCCTGAAAGGAGGCCCAATTGCCCTTCTCTGAAGGCAGTCTGGGTACATTTATCCCTGTACCAGAGAGCCTGGCTAGACTTAAAAGGTACTTGGGTGCAGAGGATTATTTCCAGAAGTTATATAATTCCCTTTTCCTTTCCACCTCCAAACTCAAGAAAACCCCGATGTTCGGCCCAGTCAGAGGGAACAAACAGCAATTCAAATTCAAACACTGACAGAAAAAAAGAGTCATCCAACAGATCCCACCAGACAAGATAGAATCCAGGACTTACTCAAGTTTCTTTTTAGTGCCAAAGAAAACAGTGGACTGGAGACAAATTTTGGATCACACCAATTTAAACAAGTCAGTTCAATGAATCAAGTTTCAGATGGTCATGGTTCAGTTCATTCTCCCATTTCTGGGCAAGGAAGACTGGATGTGCTCAATAGACCTTCATGATGCGTACTATCATATAAAGATGAACAGATGATCCAGAAGGTATTTAGACTTCTGACTGGGAACCAGTCATTACCAGTTCAGAGTTTTGCCCTTTGGACTCACCACAGGGTGTTTACCAAGTGCATGGCAGTAGTAGCAGCTCTCTTGAGACTGCAAGGATTCTGGGTGTTTCCATATCTAGACAACTGGCTCATTTCCACTCCAACCAGGGATCAGTTTATAAGGACAAGAGATTAGGTTCTCCAGACTTGCTGTCTTCTGGGGTTAACCATAAACTTTGAAAAGTCTGAACTAAAACCAACTCAGAGTCTAGAATTCATTTGAGTGTTACTCATCACAAAGTCAACCATAGCTTCACTACCCCCCACAAGAGTTCAGACCATACAGTCACAGGTCAGAAAGATAATCTGCACTACCAAGATTTCAGCCAGCCTGGTCCTACAAGCACTGGGTTCCATGGCAGCATCAATAACATTAGTATCTTTAGTCAGATTTTACATGAGAATTCTTCAGTGGATGTTAGCCACACAGTGGTCAATACTTTAACAACCCATGTCGTATCAGACACAAATCACTCCAACATGTGAGACAGATCTCAGTTGGTGTATTCGATAAGATCAGTTTCTACAGGGTTGTTCATTTATTCCCCTCAGGCCAAGGCTATAGTGACCACAGATGATTCCCAATTAGTGTGGGGGGGGGCACTTTCTGTGGAGGACAGTCCAAAGCACTTGGTCCCCCAATGAGGCCAGCTTGCACATCAGTGTCCTAGAGGTGAGAGCAGTGCTTCTAGCATTACAGGCCTTCCAAAATGCTCTCCCCCTGATGACTATTGCAGTTCAGACAGACACTATGTCAGTAGTTTGATACATCAGCAAGCAAGGAGGGACCAAATCTTACCCGTTGTGTTGAGAAGCTCTCAGAGTGTGGCAATGGGTGATCTCATCCAACTGCTTTCTCATAGCAATGCATATGCCAGAGAAATCCAATGTGATAGCAGACATACTGAGCAGGTGCATTTTTCTACCTCACAAATGGTTCTTCAACAAGAACGTCACAGAAATAATTTTCCATCAGTGGGGCCAGCCTTGGTGTGAATTTTTTGCCTTCCCTCTAAACAACAAATGCAGCAGCTATGTTGACCTAATCCCCCCACAGGGGGAATCACAGAGGGATGCTCTACTTCACAATTGGCCCCCTGGTCTACTCTACGCTTTTCCACCCTTACTGCTAATTCCAAAATTCCTTCAGAAAGCTGCCATGTTGAAGAGCAAAATCATCCAAATTACATCTTAGTGGCCTTGACAAATTTGCTTCCCCTTCCTTTGGCCTGACTTGCTTCACCAACCTTGGATTCTGAATCCAACTCCAGACAGCTTGTCTCATCCAACAGGCATGATTCATCCAAACATAACCAACCTCAGGCTGACTGCCTGGCTTCTCCATTTACATTAATAGCCGGACAACCTATTCTGTCTTCACCTGTTCATCAAATATGTTTATCTTCCCATAAGCCTTCTACCAGAAAACTATATTCCAGCAAATGGAAGAGGTTTGTTCATTTGTTCACTGGGCTAACCTAATAATACAGAACCCTGTTCAGCCCCATACATAGCTTTCTTGAATTTTTGTCCCATCTTTTTAAAGAAGGAGCTAGTTCATCGACCATTAAAGCAACTAATTCCAAAATAAAACCCACAAAGGCAAACACAGTGCAGACCAGAAGTAGAAATCCACAAAACAATTTATTCTCCACAAAATAAGCCCTTTCGTCCCAAAGTTAAAATTACAGGAACTTCATCAGATACAATTTAAAACAGTAGAAAAAAAATTAAATACTAAAGCACAGTGACATCATTTCCTTTCTCAGGGCAGTGAGCACTGCTTACTCAAACCACACACCCTTGACACAAACACAGAACAAGCACATATCCCAGCTCAGAATGCATATAAAATGCAATTGTGAGCATAAATTAAGCTTTAAATTATCCATGAGAAAAAATAAAAATATAAAAATATAAATATAAAATATCTTAGAAAAAGTACATATGTATACTAACTTTACCTTTCCAGTTCTTTTAACCTTTAGACCCTAGAAATGGAGAGACTGTCATTAAGTCCTGGCCAAGACAAATAATTTAAACGCAGCTGCGAGGATAATTCTCTTTTTTCCAGAATATTTGTTTGGAAGACATTTTTTCTGTTGGCTATTACCTCTGCCAGATGAATTTCTGAAATTCTAGCCTTGTCCTCTAAACCACCATACTTAATTTTTCATAAGGATAGATTTACACTGTGGACTAATGCTTCCTTTCTTTCTAAGGTGGTGTCATAATCTAATACTAATCAATCCATTGATTTGCCCGTATTTTATCCTAAATTTTCTAACAAGGGTGAATACAGATTAACATTTATTAGATGTCCACAAACAATTATGTTTCTATCTACATAGAACAAAAGACATCAGAAAATCCAACCAATAGTTTGTTTCATTCGCAGAAGCAAAATTGGGAAAACTAGTTGTCAAAGTCACTTTATCTCTGTGGCTAACCAACTGTATTTCACTTGTTTATAACAAATGTGACATTATTCTACCAAAACTGTTATAAGCCCATTCAGCTAGATCCATATTACTATGACAGTGTTTTAACTACTTCCTCAGTGTTTCAATCCAGGATGTCCATGGATGATGTATGCGGAGAAGCAACACGGGCTAATCCCCATAACTTGATAATCATTACAGATTCGATCTGGTCTCCAGAGGTAGAGCATCATTTGGCTCAGTGGTGCTCAGGAATATCCTTCCTTGAGTCCACCCTGGATTTTAGGCAGTTTGGTATCTGTCCCATTAGTTGAGGATAGAATAAAAATTGACAACATTAGATAAAGAAGTTTTGTACTCAACATAACGATCCATCAATGTGGTCCATTTTCATTCTTTTTTAGCTTCCCTCCCACCAACCCCCATCCTTGAAACTTCTGCAAGGACATTTCTTTTCTTTATATCTGGCTTCAGATATAGCCTTCTCCATTTCTGAATATGAATATGCTTTTTCTACTAAAGTCAGAAGACAAGATCTGAGGTAATTGGGTTTGGTGCATTGCAGGTAAGGAAGAAGCTTGAGAGTTCATGGTTGCCATAAGCTTTAACAACAGCCAAGTCATTTCAGAGGGATCAGATCTGAACCCATCAGTTGAGGAAGAACGAAAATGGACAACAGAGATGGAACGCTATGGTGAGTACATAATTTCTTTTTATAATCTATCTAGTCATTGCCAGTCAAACATTGTATAGCTCATTCAAATCCTGCCTTATTTTAAACCTCGTTCCTCCTCTGTATGTACTGTTCCCACAATTCCCATTTTTTCCGTACGTAATTTGCTCCTACCCTATTTTTAAAGATCTCAATTCCAGTTGTTTTATCTCTGTTACTGTATTCACTACTTCTAGTATAGTTGGTTTAGACTTTGATTTCCACTTTCTAGCAATTGCTTTTTTGGCAGCCACCATAATTAGACTCAGCAAGGCCAAACTATGTCTAGGCAATTCAGATTCTGTCTCATAGCTCAAAACATTTTTTCCTTAGTTACACCAATTTTCTGAACTAGTGTCTCTAACAGAGTAGTCTACAGGGAACATTTAAAGTCTACCAGCTTATTACACTTCCAGAAAATATATACCCAGTTACCTCTGTATTCCCCATCACACCTCCGACATTTTCTGTATGTATGAGGAATAATTCTTGGAGTCTACTTGGTGTATGTAAATAACTATGTAAACACTTCCAAGCAAAGATCCTAAATCTTCTAGACCTTGTTGCACATTTGGGAAACATACATATATCCCCCATTGTTTCTTTGAGAACTGCTTATCCAATCTCTCTTCCCAATCCTTTCAAACCTCCTCTGATTGATTCTTATAGTTATCATGCAATATTTTCTATGCTCTACTAATTATTCTTTTTTTAACAGCAGCTATGTCCTAGATTCTACTAAAAACTCTACCAGTGCTGATATTTCCCTTAGGATCCCCCCAATTCTTTCTCTTTGCCTGTACTTTATCAATCTGTAATCCAAATAAATTCTTGGCCTCTTTCCATTCTGTTACCTTTCCCTCTCTATTTATTTGCCAGTTTTGTCCAGTAAATTCCAGCCCCCTCTTGCCTATTGTCTCTATCCCTAATTGCAGTCATCCCTTTCGGCAGAATCTCCTTTCTCCATTCCCTTGTTGGCTTAGTTCTTAGAATACTTTCTGCTACTTTATGGATATAATATTCTGTATGATTATTCTTGTTCTCCTTAAAGGCCTGCATCCAAAATCCCAGTCTCTCCTTGCTTCTTCAGTTTCCCTCCTGTTTCAACATCATTCCTTTCCACTTTGAATTATAGTTTTCTGCTTGTGCTGTGTATAGCAGCCTTAACGTTGTAGCTCTGAAATACCCCTTCAAATTGAGTAATCCCAATTTGCCCTGTTCTGTTGGAAGAATCAGCTTATCCCCTTAACTCTTGCTGTCTTCCCCTTCTGGATAAAGTCCTTCAGCTCCTTATTAATTGCTGTCCACAATTTCTCCTCTGATTGATAAAAATATGCCTGACCTGTGTATGGGACTAAAGGGATTAAAAACATTTTCCCCCACCAAACTCATGTCAAAGGACCATTTTAAAACGTGTTCAGAAGGAATTGGGGATCATTGTAATCAATTCAGTCATTCAACTAAAGAGAACACTTGTGTGTGTATGTTTGTGTTTGTTGATATATATATATATATATATATATATATATATATATATATATATATATATATATATATATATATATATATATATATATATATATATATATATGGGTCTACTGCTTTTGGTCGAATTCCATTTGGTCAAAAATGGAATATAGCCGCTGCCCCACTGCAGTGCAACCCTGGAGTGAGAATATAAAGTTGGGGGGTGTGAGGGACACAGCCCCTCACATTGGGGGGGGGGCATAGCCCCCCACATAATTGCAGTGTATTCACTATTATATACTTGTGTATCCATTAAAAATACATTGAAACATATAACGTCAGTAAAAACTAGTTGCAAAATGTGGGAGGCTATGCGCCCCACCCACACTAACTTTATATTCTCACTCCAGGGTCGTACTGCAGTGGGGCAGGGGCTATATTCCATTTTCGACCAAATGAGCTTTCAGTCAAGTGAGCTTTCAGTGAAGTGGGCTGCCTGAAATCATTTTTGACCAAATGTAATTCGACCAAAAGCAGTAGACCCATATATATATATATATATATATATATATATATATATATATACACACACACACACACACACACACACACACACACACACACACACACACACACACACACACACAGATAAATAAAACATAATTTCTCCTAGCTCCTAAAATACCTATAAGCCTACCACATTTATGCTATTTTTTGAAAACATTAATAAGATTGAAGACTTACAAACAAATCCACTGTCATGTACTCTGCAGAGACCTTACCAGACATTGAGAGCCCACCTGCCAAGGTATGCAGTAAGATAAAAGAATATCCTCAAACAAATAACCTGTAAGTTTGTAATTTAACTAGATTTAACCCAGACATCTTCAGCCAAACCCTTAAGCAATACAACCGGAATATTCTTAAAACAGTGTGTCTAGATGAAGTAGTGTCCCTTTTCAACCAATTATTTTCAAATATTAAAATCAAAAACCACTAGCAGCACTACAGCAAACTGAATAAGGAAACATCTTTAGTGTAATAAAAGTTTAATAAATGCTTTCATCATAAGACTTCTTCAGAAAACTGAATACATGTTCAGAAACAACAAATATATAATTTAAAGTAACCAATTCACATTAAACAGTTAAGCAATTAATCAATAAATAAAACAATCAATGAGGGGAAAAATTAGTATAAGATATTTAAATAGTCAACTTCCTATCCAATAAAAAACATTTAATATTAATAACATCATTCAAACCAAGGGCGGTCGCAGTGGTGCAGCGGTTAGCGTTGCTTCCTCACAGCAAGAGGTTCTCTGGTTCGATCCTTGGCTGGGGTGCCTTCTTTGCGGAGTCTGCATGTCCTCCCTGTGGTTGCTTGGGTTTTCTCCGGGTGCTCCGGTTTCCTCCCACATCCCAAAGACATGCTATAGGTGGATTGGACGCTCTAAATCTAAATTGGCCCTAGGTGTGAGTGTGTGCCTTCTGTGGAAGGTTGGGCGTCGGGCTGGCAACTCGACACTGTGAAAACTCTCCTGCCAATCATGAGCAGACAGGTGATCCGCTGTGGCAACCCCTAACTGGGAAAAAGCCGAAAGAAGAAGAAGAAGAACAACAACATCATTCAAACCAAAGGGACAATCAGCTGCTAATTTTATTTGCCACTCTGTCTCTCTTCCCTCTGTTTGGTTTTTGAGGTTACCACCTCTCTTATCTTGATGAATGTAATCTAAAATAGTAAAATTAAATTTTTATAAGCTGTACACCTAACTGAATGCCTAAACAAGGCATTATTCTCTTCCCTTACTTTTAATGCATAATAATGCTCTTTGATTCTCTTACTGAGATTTTTGGTGAAAATAACAACATAAAAAGTCAAACAGCCAGAACATAAAGCAATGTAAACTATATTTTTAGAACTATAGGAAAATCTACCAGGAATTTTAATGGTATAAGGTACAAGACCTCATGAATAAACCTACAAATGAAGGTTCCATAAGTTTTAATGGTAAAAAAAATATTTTTTCTGTTTTAGATTACATTCATCAAGATAAGAGAGGTGGTAACCTCAAAAACCAAAGAGAGAGAAAGAGTGGCAAATACATTTTTGTACTAATTATTTTTTCTCATTCATTGTTTTGCTGATTAATTGCTTAATTGTTTATTGTGAACTTTTTTACTGTTGGTTACTTTAAATTATATATTTGGTGTTTCTGAACATGGTGTCAGTTTTCTGAAGAAGTCTTATGATAAAAGCATTTATTAAACTTTTATTATGCTAAAGAACTTTCCTTATTCAGTTTGCTCTAGTGCTGCCAGTGGTTTTTGATTTTTGGTTTTGGTGTTTTACACTGATCCTTTTGAGATTTGGTCAGTTTTGTTGGTATTCTCAAATATAGTGTAATATGGTATAATATAATGTAATATAATATAATTTCATATAATAAGATTCATGTTTCAAAATAATATGTTTAGTGTAGCCAGTATGATAAGACATTATTATTCCCATGTATTATATAGGAAAGCTTTTTTAAAAGTTTGCTTCCAGCTTTTGTGCTGCATTCACCCACAAATATTTGACAGGTTGGTCCTTTATACAGTTGTTTCTTGTCATCTCCATTTGAACCTATGTCACATTTTAAGAAACTTTTTGTTTCAATGAAAAATACTCAAAAACCAAACACACCCCCAGAACCTGGTAACTTAAAGCAAACACAAAACCACGTCCACCTTCAAATAATGAAGTTCAACCTTCCAGATAAGAGCAATTATCCCAAATTGACAGCTGCACCAGCATGTGTAAACTATAACACTAAGGTTATCCATGCTAAGGCACATGTTACAGCATGTGCTCCTACTTAACACTAATTGGTGTCTGTTCTTGTCTAATCTTTATTCCCCTCCCATATGTGAAAAACAGCTTATATGTTTTCAGAAAACATTAACTTTCAGCCCTAAGAAGAAGTGCACTGGGTATCTTTAAATAAAACTAAATTATACTTTGTTCTAGTAAATGAATGCATTAAATTATGTGGTTGCCAGAAAAGCTACTATCTCTTATTCACTTCAGTAATTTCAAACTTTGTTTACTGCACTGCTTGTCTTTGTACTGTTTAATTTTATGTTTCTCTCAGTAAACAATCTCCAGACTTCTCGATGCATTGCCTTCACCTTTAGTCTGAGTGCTTCCATGGAAAAGTAAGAACAGAATATATTAACACTGAACATGTGTTGGCTAAAGGAAAACTATTTACAATGTTATGGTCTCTCATTACAAAAAAAACCCACTTGCTTAAACAAAAACACTCGTCATTAGATTACACCAAGAGCATAAGTCTAAGCATTTTTCTATGAAAAAAATAAAAGAAAACATTTCAGCTCTAGCCCATTAACTCAAACATATTTTTTTCTAGTTTTTTTCTCTTTCTTCTCTTTTGACATTGTAATGCCTACATGCCTTGAAACTAAAATCTGAAAAAGTACTTGTTTACTTTAGTATGTTCATCACACACAGCAATCACTAAAATGCTTTACAGTGTGACATGCAATTTATATTATTAAATGTTTTGTACAAATACTGTTGAGAAAAAATGCAGTTAACTTCTCTTTTTCTCTCTTTTTTTTCCTGTTAGTGCCCTTCCAAACATCTGTGGCATGAAGTGGGGCAAATGCCTGTCAGTGCCTCACAAGTTTAACAAAGTCAAACAAAATCCAATCTTTCTCAGCCTCTTTTTTGTAAAGCCATAATTTGCAAATGTGATTGATGTTTTATAGTCTCATATTTATTCACTAATTTCAGTGTTGCTGATTTTCTTCCTATTCATCTCCATCTCCTAACCCCAGACTCCAGTTCAAATCCAAGGTACTCCCAATTTTTCTAGTCAACTCCTGTACTTTTTCCTGTCTCTCAAGCATTTTCAACATTGACAAAGGTTTCACTGGCAAAGCTTCTCTATGAGTTTTATTATCAGAAGAATGAGAAGCAGATTCCCCCTTATGTTTGATGGCTCACTTTTGTATTTCCTCCTTACCTATTCTGCATCAAAAAATTACATTGATCATCCACAAAAAAATATTCTGAAGGCAGTTAGAGATACAGCAGCTTGAATCTCACACCTGCATCTTGACATTTCAGGATTGCTGAGATAAATTTGCCTCTCTTCTGCCTGGTGTACAGTAAATAATCATTTTCCACAAAAATTCTGCTGTCTCCAATGTTTAATATTATGCCCTTCTGCTGCAGTTTTGTCAGAATCAACTTTTTATGCTGGCATTACTACATCTTTACTAATACAGATCTTGGCTGCTTTCTCATGGCCATGTTTGAAGCATACACACGATGTGCCCTTTCAGTTAACACATCTTGCTGTGAAATACCAGATTTATATATACATACATATATATCTATGTATCTGTATATCTATATCTATATATTTATATCTGTATATACAGTGGATATAAAAAGTTTGCACACCTCTGTTAAAATGCCAGTTTTTTGTGATATAAAAAATGAGACCACAATAAATCATTTCAAAACTTTTCCCACCATTAATGTGACCTATATAACCTGTACAATTCAGTTGTAAAACAAACAAATCTGTTAGGGGAAAAGATATAACAAATAAAAAATGTGCACTACGCTGATTGCATAAGTGTGCACACCCTTAAAGTAATACTTTGTTGTGTGTGCATACCCTTAAACTAATACTTTGTTGAAGCACTTTTGATTTAATTACAACATTCAGTTTTCTTGGGTAGAAGTCTGTCAGCATGGCACATCTTGACTTGGCAATATTTGCCCACTCTGCCTTGCAAAAGTGCTCCAAATCTGTCAGATTGCAAGGGCATCTCTTGTGCACAGCCCTCTTCAGGTCACCCCACAGCTTTTCTATTGAATTTAGGTCTGGGCTCTGGCTGGGCCATTCCAAAACTTAAATTTTCTCCTGGTGAAGCCATTCTCTTGTTGATTTGGATATATGCTTGGGGTCATAGTCGTGTTCAAAGGTGAAATTCCTCTTCATCTTCAGCTTTCTAGCAGATGCCGGAAGGTTTGGGGCCAAAAGTGACTGGTATTTGGAACTGTTCATAATTCCCTCCACCTTGACTAAAGCCCCAGTTCCAGTCGCAGAAAAGCAACACCAAAGCATGATACTGCTACCACCATGTTTCACCGTGGGGATGGTATTCTTTTGGCGATACGAATTGTTGTTTTGGGGCCAAACGTACCTTTTGGAATTGTGGCCATAAAGTTCAGTCTTGGTTTTATCACACCATAACACATTTTCCCACATGTTTTTGGGAGACGTGATCTATTGTTTTGCAAATTTTAGCCAGGCCTGGATTTTTTTTTGGTGTAAGAAAAGGCTTCCATCTTGCAACCCTACCCCATAGTCCAGACATTTAAAGAATATGGAAGATTGTTGTCACATGTAGTACACAGCCAATACTTGCTAGAAATTCCTGCAGCTCCTTCAGTGTTGCTGTATCTTCATCAATTTTGGAGGGATGCCCAAGTCTTTGCAACATCACTGTTGTCCCACATTTTCTCCACTTTTTGATGACTGTCTTCACTGTGTTCTGTAGTATAGCCAATGCTGTGCAATTTTTTTTGTACACTTCCCCTGACTGATACCTTTCAAGAATGAGGTTCCTTTGATGCTTTGTAAGCTCTCTGTGAACCATGGCTTTTGCTGTAGCAGGCAATTAAGTAAATGTCAGGAAAATCCTACTAGTACAGCTGAACTTTATTTGGGTTAGAGTCTCTTTAATTGATGGCAGATGTATACCCAAGAAGACCGAATGCTGTAATTAAATCAAAAGGTGTTTCAACAAAGTATTAGTTTAAGGGTGTGCACACACAACAAAGTATTAGTTTAAGGGTAGTTACACTTGTGCAGCCAGCATATTGTACATTTTTTATTTTTTATATTTTTTCCCGTAACAGATTTTTTTTGTTTTTCAATTGAATTGCACAGGTTATAGGTCACATTAAAGGTGGGGAAAGTTTTGAAATGAGTTATTCATCACTGTTGTCCCACATTTTCTCCACTTTTTGATGACTGTCTTCACTGTGTTCTATAGTATAGCCAATGCTGTGCAATTTTTTTTGTACACTTCCCCTGACTGATACCTTTCAAGAATGAGGTTCCTTTGATGCTTTGTAAGCTCTCTGTGAACCATGGCTTTTGCTGTAGCAGGCAATTAAGTAAATGTCAGGAAAATCCTACTAGTACAGCTGAACTTTATTTGGGTTAGAGTCTCTTTAATTGATGGCAGATGTATACCCAAGAAGACCGAATGCTGTAATTAAATCAAAAGGTGTTTCAACAAAGTATTAGTTTAAGGGTGTGCACACACAACAAAGTATTAGTTTAAGGGTAGTTACACTTGTGCAGCCAGCATATTGTACATTTTTTATTTTTTATATTTTTTCCCGTAACAGATTTTTTTTGTTTTTCAATTGAATTGCACAGGTTATAGGTCACATTAAAGGTGGGGAAAGTTTTGAAATGAGTTATTGTGATTTAATTTTTTTTATATCACAAAACCTGGTATTTTAGCAGGGGTGTGTAAACTTTTTATATCCACTGTATAGCGTATATATCGTAACATTGACAGCTTAGGTTGTCGAATCCTAAAACATTGACACCTAAGTGTCGAAAGCTAACAATAGCGAATGGCCACATCATTGAATTCTTTCCTCGGGAAAGAATTCGGGTGACCGTCCATAAACAAACATATCCAAACATAGAGGGGGGCATTGCCCCCCCACCAAGGGATCCCACAGGATTTTTTGCAGGGGGGTGCAAACCCAAGCCCCACCCCCACCCCTGCCCACGCAGCCATTCCAGTGTCCCAATACTTGGCTATTTTTCCCCATTTGTCATAGACACTGTTCAAATCTCTCAGTGTGCATACTGTTTTATGCTTTACTTCTACAATGATTACAGATATTTGGATTTCATTTACAACTTTTATTTCAAATTTTATAGCACAAACACTGATAGACATTTACTAAACCTAAACAAAGCAATAGTCTTACAATGAAAAGAGACTTAGCATTAAAACTTCTCTACCTTTGAAACCCACATTCACCGAAACAACATTGAAACCCGCAGTCAAAGAAAATGCATCTAGCCAGTGGCAGGGTAAGTTTTCCTTTGGGCTGTTTTCAAATCATAGGCTCCTTGCACACATTTTTAGAACCATGCAAAAGTTATTTGATTCAACTTCCTGACTGCATTAATTATACTGTATAATAATTGAATTATATTCCTTGTATAATACAGTACCACTTGTTAGAGTGTGTTTTAAATTTATAGTTCTGAACATTTTTCCTTTAAGCAATGAAACAAATCATATGAAGCAATATTGACAACCTGCCCGATTGAGAACATTTCAACCATAAAGGGCCACTCTACTCAAACTTCTGTCATACAATCCACCAATATCAATCAATATGCAGAATCTTTGCAGAAGTAAAACTCAATCTGAATAATTCCACATTAAAGAGATCTGAAACCAGTGAAGAGGTTGTTGCTAGAAAACAACTTTATATTTCAGTGTTTCATCTACAAATTCACTGCCTGCTGCCCTTGAAAAATAAATTGCCTACATTATATTAAAAAAATGGTAAGCTGGTATATTGCAATAGGGAATGGGTGGCAAGTTGAAAAACAAGTACATAGTTATTAGGCATTTCATCCAAAGGAGGACATACACCCCCTTAAAATACAAATCTACATGTTGTGGGAGTAGAACCTACAGCCCTCTGTATCAAGATGCAAGTATGCTGCCTGCTGTGCTGCTTTAAAAATTGTATACCACAATAGTGATACTGTTTGCTAAACAAAACAATTGCACATTTTAAGCAGGCTTAGCATGAGCAACAGTAAAACTCTCTTCCCTTGAAGCTCACAATTCCTTGAAAATGCACTTGAAAATAAATTCCACCTGCTAACTCTAGGGCATTTCTCTCTCTCTAACATACACCTCAACCTCTAAGTGCAAGAAATCTGGACAAAGCCTAAAGTAAATAGGAGCAGATTATAAATATTGCTCTCATGAACTTAGAACATTGCTAGAATAACAGGATTTATGTTAGTATGCATTTTGCTAAAGGATATGACATCTAAAACTCAAATGTCTGTCATTATTTAGCAACTTCAATGCTTTTTAGGAGGAATATGGGGCAAAATCTGGACATTCTCAAAAATCCTGGACAGCTGAGGGGTATGCTTCCTCCTTCTTATACATACATACAGACATACATACACACCATACATCTCAATCTGTTAACACAAAAAATCTGGACAAAGCCTGTTATAATGTTGGGGATAAAGGCCCAAAACTAGGGACACATTAGAAAGTTGCTAGAATAAAAGGATTTGTGTTAGAATTTAATTTTCTGAATGATATGAAGTCTGAAACTGAAATGCATGTCATTATTTATTAACCAACTATATTCAGATATAGTTGGTTGTCTCAGTACTGACCGTGGCTTGCATTTTCTCCTCTTTTGAAAGGCTTAACTTGTGTATTATTTCCTCAGTCACTTCACCGTGGGTTGGAAGGCAGCTTCATCACTAGTGTGTGCACAAAATATAATGCCTTCAATGAGTCTTGCAAGAAATCACATGCACTCATCATGGCACAAAGGTTCTACTGAAGATGCTTTCAATTTTTCTCATACACGAACACAACAGAAGCCAGAAACAACTGTTATTCCACAGCTAGATGCAGCAGTAGCAAAACAGATTGCAGAGAACCAAAATAAATTGGAACCAATTGTATCTACCATTATTTACTGTACAACCCATGACATTCCTCTCTGTGGAAAAGAAGGCTCTGGTGGAAATTTGTGTTACTTGTTAGATTTTCGTATTGAAGCTGGTGACACAATACTGAAACAGCACAGTGAAACAGCTGCAGGACATGCTTGGTACACATCCCATAGGGTGCAAAATGAGCTGTTGGCAGAATACGAACACGTACTTCAAAAGGAGATTGTGCAGCAAACAGGGCAGTTGGATTTAGTGTATTGGCAGATGAAACTGCAGATATCTCAGACATTGAGCAGTTGTCATTGGCATTTGGTTTGTTGATGATGATTGTATTCGGTAAGAGTTTGCGGTTTTTGTTCCCATTGTTGTGAGAGATGTACAGTCTGTATCAAATGTCATTGTCAGTGAATGCATAAAGTGCGGTCTTGACCTGGAAAAATTACTCAGACAGGCTATGACGGCTGCTCCATAATGGCAAGCATCCAGAATGGTGGTCAGGCAAAGATTCATGAAAAGTATCCAAAAATAGCCTTTATCCACTGCGCATCTCACAGACTAAACCTTGTAGTCAGTGATCTGAATGATGTTCCTGAAATACATAGTGCTGCTGATGTTATCAAGATTATTTTTTCCATGACAGTCCAAAACGACGGGCATTGGCACCAAATATACCTCTTCTGTGTGAGACATGATGGACCGAGAAATATAAATCCATTCGTGTGTTTAGTCAGAACTTTGAGAAAATATTTGACTGCCTGGCTGATCTTCAGAAGAGCACTGCTGGTGAAACCAGACAAAATGCACATATGTTACTCAGCGCTTGCTCTTCGTGCACGTTTCTTATTTTTCTCTTCATTATTGCAAATTACTCATCAGTTCTTGAGCCTGTTGCCCAGATGTTTCAGTCTGTTCAACTTGATATAGTAGAGGCTCAACAACACATCAACAGACTCATTGAAATATTCAAGGAGCACCGCAACCATGCTGAAGAACACTTTAGGAATGACATTCTCAGTAAGGCAAGATCACTAGCAGATAAATTTAGTATTGAGTTAGTGTTGTCAAGGTTGTGCAATCGACACACCGAGCAAACACAGTAGGCGTGGATTTTGAGAGTTATTTCAGAACAAGTATTTCTATTCCCTATCTTGACTTCTTAGTTTCTTCACTGACGTCTCGTTTTTCCACCATTAACACTGCTCAGTTCAACTTATTTTATCTGCATCTTAAAATGATGTGAAACCTACGTGAAGAATTCTGAAAACAAATTGCCATCAGTAATGAACTATATCATATTGCTACTATATCTGAATGATCGCTTCTTGTCTGATGCATTGTCTTTGAAGTTATAAGACAACCTAAAGAATCCAATGGGCTACTACTACCTTTGTAGTCAATATCTTGCAGATATTCTATCAATGATATTACTGAACAAAAACAAACAAAAAAAAATGTCAGGTATGGGATTAAAAAAAAACATTTTCTGATGTGTTTCAGCTACACCAATGATTAACATGTGCATCATGCTAACCTGGATAACAACAAAAAATAAATACATAAAACTAGTTGATTTTTGCTTTTGTACATGTTTATGCAAATAAAACTTAATACTGCAGTAAGCACCATTATACCTCTCAACTGAACAGATTTTCGCAGAATGTCCAGATTTTTGCCTCATATTTTTTGTGTGTTCTTCCTAAAATCTGTACTTTTATGGCAAATAGCTGAGGATTGAAGTTATTAAATAATGATAAGCATTTGAGTTGAAGACTCCACATCCTTCAGAAATTTCATGCTAATGCAAAACCTATTATTCTATCAACTTTCTAAGTTTGTAAGAGCAATATTTAAAATCTTTCCCTACGTGTTCCCCCATTATTTTAATCTTTGTCCAGATTTTTTGCTCTAAGAGGTTGAGACTGAGGTATGAATTCTGAATAGGAATATGTGTTTTATGCACAGTCTTCACAGTTTCCCTTAAAATGTCAATGAATCTCACATGAACTTGTCAATATTCTCCTGCTTTGACAATCTGACTAGTGCTTTTTTAGTTTTTCCTTTCTTGTCTTATTTTTAGTACATCTTCATAGGTTCATAGGTAGGTACTAGGCTATTGGCCCTAGGGCCCATACAAGCCTAGCCAAAAAATGTACCCTGGCTTTCGCCACCCAAGAAAATTATTTTCCTATGCCCCTGTCGAGCAGAGCCACAGAAGTGATCCCCGGGGTGAATTTCCCATTTCCCATCCAATCATCAAGATTTTTCTTGAAGAGTGCTAATGAGGAGCTCTGTTTGACATAGATAGGTAGTCTGTTCCAGAGTATGGGAAGTCTCTGGGACAGGAATCTATCCCTCCAGCATGTTCTGTTTATTGTGGTGACAAGGTTAAGGTCCCTAGAGCGTGTAGCTCAGAGGGATTGGGATTTTTTTAAGTGGAGCATGTCCAGCAGCTTTGGGTTTGACATAGCTTTGTATGTTAGGCAGAGATCGCCCCTGAGTAGGCGTTATGCGATGGAGTAAAGCTGTAGTTTTTTGAGATGGTCTGCATAGGGCATCTGTTTGAGGCCAGTAATCCTCTTTGTGAGGTATTTCTGTGGTCTTTCCAGTTGTTGTAGATGTCTTGTGAGGTACATACCAAAAGGGACGTTGTACACTCTAATGGATCTAATGAGTGATGAGTAGAGGGGAACAATGACCTCTTTTTTTCTGGATGAGAATCCTTTTGTGATGAGATGAGCCACGTAGAAAGATTTCCTGACCAATGTGGCGATGTGATTATCAAAGGGGAGACTACTGTCCACCTGTGTCCCAAGGTCTCTTATCACATTTTTGGCATTAAGTAGACTACCAGCTATGTGGTAGTTCATGTGTACAGAGTTTTTACCAAAGGGAATGACAATACACTTTTTGGCATTGAGCTTCAGGCCATGGCTTTGACACCAGGAATCTGTCTCATTGAGGCCCTTTTGTAGTTTGTCCACATCGTTGTTAGGAGTTTCGATTATGGCTCCTAGTTTGCAGTCATCTGCAAACTTTGTCAGCCAAATACCTTCTGTGTTGGCCTGCACTTCAGAGAAGTAGATACCAAACAGGAGAGGACCCAGGACTGAACCCTGTGGTACTCCACTTGTCACTGGTGTGATGTCGGATTTGGAATCTGCTACTTTCACAGTGTGGCTTCTGTCCATGAGCCAGTTGGCAACCCATCTTATGACATAGGGATTTATACCTAGTTTAGTGAGCTTATCTATAATTCCAGAGTGGGGGATGGTGTCAAAAGCCTTGGCGAGATCTAGATAAGCTGTGTGAACCATTTTACCATCATCTATGGCTTTGGTGACTGCTTTAAAGAAGTCAATCAGGTTTAGGAGACATGATCTGCCTTTTACAAATCCAAACTGAGTAGGGTCCAGAGTTTGGAGATTACCAATGCCTTTGTTTATTAGTTCCATGATGATATGTTCCATGGCCTTGCAGACCAGGCTCTTCAGTCTAATGTGGCGGTAGTTCCTGGGGTCCGTCGTGGCTCCCCCTTTGTGGAGTGGGATAACTGTCATGGTGCCCCATTCAGTGAGTACAAAGCCTGAGGTGAGGCTATGATTGAACATGGTACTTAGGTAGGGTGCCAGTTCATTCTGTAGTTCATGTAGAACGCAGCCTGGGATATTGTCAGATCCCATGGATGCTGTGTTCTTGGCGTTGGAGAGTGTGTTTTTTACCTGTGCAGCCGTGATTATAGAAACTTTGCATTCTTCCGGTATAGAGATGGGCCCTCTAGGGGGTGAAAGGGGGGTAAAGTTAGCACTGAACGTATCTGCTAGGATGTTGGCAATATCAGTTGGTTCTGTATATTTAGTGCCATTATGCTGTAACTCAGAGCAGATCTGACTGTTCCCATTTAGATTCTTGACATAGCTATAGAATGCTTTGTGGTTGTCTTTAGAGTCAGTGGCAATTTTGTTTTCGTAACTAGCTTTGGAGGATTTTATGAGGGATCTCAACTTCTTACTGAGGTTGACCAGGGAGTTCCTCCAGTCATGGGATTTTACTCCTTTTTGCAACAGTTTCTTTCTTCTGTTGTAGAGTTTGTTTATGGCAGAGGACCACCAGATTGGCTTCGTTTTTTTGGAGGATAACATCTTGGTTCTATTAGGGATAGCATGATCCATGCACTCGTGTAAGTGCTTATAAAGTGCATTTGTGTAGGATTCGGCAGTCATACCTCTATTGTCCGTCTGCATAGGTGTCATGAAGTTTGCCACTTCTGTCTTAAGAAGTGTGAAGTTGGCTTTTGAGAAGTTTTTTACGATGGTTTCCCTAATTAGGGCTGGGGGTGGGATGTTGATATCCAGACTGATTAGCTTGTGGTCGGATCTGACCAACGAGGAATTGACCTCTGGTGTGGAACATCGGTTTCCCATGTTGGTGATGACCAGGTCTAGGATATTGCTGCCCCTGGTGGGGGCGTGAATAAGTTGATCCAAGGCGTTGGAATTTATGAATTCTAGAAAACGTTGAGCAAAAGAGTTGGTACATGAGTAGTTTTTCCAGTTAATGGTGGGGTAGTTGAAATCGCCCATTATTAGGGTGTTGGGTTGTACCCTAATACTTTCAACATTATCTCTACTAAACATACTGTATGAACAATCATATGTTACTACATACTATACTTTTAATTGTATGTCTAAACCATTATGCTTATGTAAATATCTTATGCAATCATATATCTACAATTCAGTGCCTACTGCCCCTAAAGAATAAATTGCCCATGCTACGGTAAACAAAAGTGGTAAGCTAGTATATTGCAATAGGGAATGGATGGCAAACTGAAAAACAGGTTCATAGTTGCTAGGCATTTCCTCCAAAGGAGGACAATACTCAGGACTGCAGCACCTCATCTCCTTAAAATACAAATCCACATGCTGTGGAAGTAGAACCTATAGCCTTCTACATCAAGATGCAAGTATGCTACCTGCTGTGCTACTAACACTGCTTTAAAATTCTATATGACAATAGTGATACCATTTGCTGAACTAAACAGCTGCACATTTTAAGCAGACTTAGCATGAGCAGCATTAAATTTCTCTTCCCTTGAAGCTCACAATTCCTTAAAAATCCACTTGAAAATAAATTCCACCTGCTAACTCTAACTAGGACATTACACACTCACACACTGACCTCAACCTCTTAGTGCAAGAAATATGGCCAAAGCTCAACATAAATAGGGACAGATTACAAATATTTCTCTCATGAACTTAGACAATTGCTAGACTAACAGGATTTGTGTTAGTATGCATTTTTCTAAAGTATATGATGTCTAAAACCTAAATGTCTGTCATTATTTAGCAACTTCAAACCTTTTTAGGAGGAATATGGGGCAAAAATCTGGACATTCTGTAAAAACCTGGGCAGCTGAGGGGTGTGCTACTTCTCTTTTATACACACACACACACACACACACACACACACACACACACACACACACACACACACACACACACATACACTACTTACACACATACCTCTCAGCCACTCCGAGACAAATTTCAACAGAATCAGGGACAAATGTATAACAAATCAGGGACACTTAAACTATTACATCTATTAACTTGAGACATTAACAGAATAAGAGTATGTGAATTAATATACATGTCCTACAGGAACAAAAATCAGTACCTCTTAATCATTGTCATTATTTATTAAGTATAATGCAGCACCTTTCCGCCAAAAGGCACTAGTGTTAAGAGGGATTCATTTCAGAGGGAAAGAGCTAAAATTTGAGTTAAAATCAAGGACAGTTGAGAGGTATTCTTACACACACACACACACACACACACACTGCATATCTATTTTTGTTCCAAGTGAATGGCCCTTACCGGTGTCAGTGGGGAGGATTCAGGTTCTTTGATTACTGGCCCAGAGGGGGGGACATCACAACATCAACAGCCAGTATTACACAAGCCTGTATTTTTCTGGTGGACAACTCTATGCAAGATCTTCAATGGAAATGGAATCTGTTAGTTGACAGCTTATGTGGAAGATGGAATGAAACATGACAAAGATGTCCCAAGAATGAGAAATTTTATATAGTCTAATCCAGAGAGGATCCATTTCAGCCAAAGCTGGGGAGTTACACATCACATTTTACATGAGCACAGAAGTCAAAGTAGAGCTTCTGGCACAACAGTACAAGCTGCAATGTCTTATAACAGAAAAAGCAAACATAATACATACAAAGACAAGCCTCAGTAAATCAGGAACGTTGACCAGATCATCTGTAGATATGTACAATGAGAGAGAGAGAGAGACAGCGAGATTACTGATAGGGGTGTTAATGCTGGGTAGAGATTAGGTTAGGATGGTGTATTAGTGTAGTGGGGTTGGTTAGTGCAAAAGGGGTGGGAGCAGGAGGCAAGTATGGTTTTCAGCAATGACCTGTGATTAGGGAATGTGTACATTAATGCCAAAGAGCAAACTCAGGTTATTTAATGCTACTGGTGGGTTACTGAAACATGTGCAGGTGGCCCCTGGATTATGCTGAACGAATCTCTTAACTACAACATTAAAACTGATTCACCCAAAACAGCCACAGGTGCTCAGTAAATGCAAACCAACTTCTCATTTAAAATACTGTGAAGTAAGAACATTGCACAGTCATGGTAAATTATTGATTCTAGGGAAAACTGGATGCATCTGAAACGTTCAACCATGAATAAAAAATATAAATAGATTCGCTACTATACAGATAGCAAATGTGGAATTTCCTTTAAGCATTGTCTTGCACTGCCATGCACCAAACATTGAATCACTTCTGTTAAATACAATAACAGTAATAGCAAACATTTCAAATATAATGCTAACATTCACCAATAAATGGAAGAACTATGACAGCTCTCAACTAAAATAAAGTTTTCTACTAAACTATCATAAGTAATACGAATACCTCAGCTGCACTAACTGGTATATTTCCCATTGATACATACCCTGATCCAATAAACTGGACCCGTAAAATTCCCAAACAAGGGAAGACCAAAAGTAACTTCCAGTGTCATGATAATCCTTAAGAGATATAAAGTGCAAATAATGTTATATGCAACACTTCGAAATCTTTAGCAATTCCTACATTCTCAGTGCCGTTTTATTTTGTGACTTTGCAAATTTTACTTAGGCAGAATTATCACTTCCCATTTCTTCTGAAACGAGGGAAACCTCTTCTTCCTCCATCAGTTGTTGACCCTCATATAAAATATATCATATGCATAACCCTGTCTTCCAGATAATAAACTGAACTACATGTGACAATTTCTCTCCCTGAGAAAATGACATAATCATTGATGCTCTGAGCCAGCATAAACCCAGTCTCCTTTGATGGATGGGAAATATTGTATAGAGGAATGAAGCATTGACGGACCTGACAAACATGATAAATGCTGTGGGAGGTCTCAATTGATTCCAGGAAGCTGTTGATGACACTGCTCTGACCTTCATGCAGCCACTGACTCCCCAGGACAAGATAACAGTGTTCCTGGTGTCCCTGCATACCACCAGTTGTGATCGCCATATACACAGTAAAGGTATAAAAGTAGGTGTTCCAGTTCCTGCATGCCTGTCACACTTTTCTGAACATTGCTGCATATACACTTCCTTGTTACATATCATTGCTTCACACAGATTCATGTTGTCTAATTTTTGTGTTCCAACAGCAGAACTACACTGTGAACATGGGAGCACTCATGCTAACGATAACCAACAGAAGTGTACTGGCATGTTATCGCACAAATGTAGTTCATACATAACACTTCCAGCAACATGTGCAAGATTGTGCTTATTCATTTCCACAGGTCCATCCATGTCTACACAGCAGCAACACATGTCAGGTGGGACCAATAGCTGTTATCGCCTCTGCCAACTGTCGTGTCAGTGGTATATACTGACATGTTGAAGTTTCCATGCCCTTGTTACCTACAGATATATCGTCATTACATATGTGCCATGCAGATGCATCTACAGACAGACCTGGTGTGGTTTTCCACCATGTTTATAGGCTGCAACACTGTGCATCGCACTTGTGATGTATGAAATTCACATTGTTGTTTTCTTAACACAGGTACATCTGGACATGTGGACTGTTTGTAACATGAGTGTCTCTACATCTTTTTAGTGTGGTCAACATGTCATCATGCCTCTCTATGTGCAGCTATGTCCATTCATGTTTGTATTGCATACCCACATTTGTGCTTTGTTTGTTTTACTACTTCAAGATCTGCATTACAACCAATGAGAAACTAACCACACAGGGAGGATGTAACTGGTATGACATTTCTTCTGTTTCATACATGTCAGTCGTGAAACTCCTATTGGTGCCCTCCATTAATACTATGTCCCTCGACACCTGCATAGGACAACTGCTACCTCCGCATCAGCCTAGTTAAACCAGTATGTATATATATTACCTACTGGTGAGTATGTGCTTAGTAATACTGTCTGGTTGTCTTTGTTTCCCTGCAACAGTTGCATTTCAGCTCCTACTTCTATCAGTAGATTATCACTAGGAAATTTCAGGTGTGTCTTATTTTGTTCTTACTCACATTTGTTATATATGCTGCAAATGTAACATAAATGTCTTCTCCCTATTATACAGGTTCTGTAAGCCACACCCGGACATGAAATCCTGGTAATTCCTTAACCTCACTAATATTGTATTCATATAGTTGCCCCACATGTCCATGCAGAGCTGCACCATGTAATTTCTATCAGTGTAGCGAACCTGTGTCCTCTGTCTCTTCTTGTAGCATTCCACTGCCTGTTACATAGAAATCACAAACCCACATGCGTTTATTTGGAAGAACACTTCCAAGCTCCTAATGCATACAAATCCCTATCTAATTTTTACATCCACACATATGGTTACCACCTGTCCCACTTTGCGAGGGACAGTCCCTCTTTGGACAGTTGTGTCCTGCAAAGAATTTGTAAAAATGGCAAATGTCCTGAGATTTTAGAGCAAAATTATTTCCTATATTTTATGTAAAAGTTGTGTAAAACCAGTTATTCTGTATCTAAAACACCTAGATATTATAAGAAACAGAAACAACTAAAATGCTACAAGAATAAGCTTTTATTTTGAAAAAAAGTGAAGTTTTGTCCTTTGTACTGGCCGTGGGTATGTTTCGGCCTGCAAAATCTGACGTCTGTACCAAAAATGTCCCACTTTGGACATTTGAAAAGTTGGCAACCCAGTCCACACATCCCCGACCCTAACTACCTATTTCTTACTTGCACACACCTCTCAAACACTTAAAAACACACACCCACACAATTACCTGTCACTTGTACGCTCGTCCCAACATCTTCTGGATTTGAAATTCTGCGTGTGGGGTGGAGGCGGAAGCTAAAGACGTAAGTCAACAGTCGCACAGACGGAGAAGATGAAATCAGGTTGCAAACACCTGTTCCGTCTGTGCGACTTGACGCAAAGAAAAAAAAAACATTTTTTTTAAATTAAAAGAAAATGAAGTCTCCAGGCCAGCCGAATCCAGGGGGTGCAAGTGCACCCACTTGCACCTGCCTGCGGGCGCCCTTGCCCCCACATACCCCCTAACTAAATATACCAACTCCGAGATCGCTCTCCATTGAGGAAAGGGCAAATTCCCGATAACAACCATGTGAATTCTTTCCTGAGGAAAGAATTCAATGATGTGGCCATTCATAATTGTAAGATTTCGACAACCTAAGTTGTCGACAATTCAATAGAAACCCACTGTATATATCTATAGCTATATATATAGATATATGTGTGTGTCTGTGTATGGGCACGTGTGTGTGTGTGTGTGTGTGTGTGTGTGTGTGTGTGTGTGTGTGTGTGTGTGTGTGTGTGTGTGTATGTGTGTGTGTGTGTGTGTGTGTGTGTGTGTGTGCGTGTGTGTGTGTGTGCGTGTGTGTGGTTACAATTTATAATATCGAATGCTGAAAATATAGAAAGAGTTTTGGGAGTGCTAAAAATATAGAATGCATAATGACAGCATGCACATTTGTGAGAATCTCATAATGTTCCTGACCCAGACACTCCCCAGACTCTGGAGTAGACTGCCCATACATGTCAAGCAGAGTGCCTCTTTGGCCCTCTTCAAAAGGAACCTTGACGTTTGGATGGGAGAAAGGAAATTCACCCCAAGGATCACGTCAGTTGCCCTGCTAGACCAGGGTCCAGGGAAGTAATTAGTGTGGGAAGAAATAGCCAGGGAATTGTTATGGGTAGGCTTGTATAGGCCCTAGGGCTGATAGCCTAGTACTAACCTATGAACTTATGAATTAATGTTTTATACAGTGCAGGAAAATTAATGTGTGTGTTTTTGCGGGTTAGGGTTAAAGTAAGTGTTAGTTAAGGGAATAGATTTAGTGTTGGGTATGTTTGGTATTTTGTTTAGTTGTACTGTTAGGAAAAGGGTTGAGGTTCAGGGGTTTGGTTAGGGTTAGCACACATGAATAAAGTGGTGCAGATTATGCATGATTTTGTTTTGCAGCTGGCATTTACTGATAAAGTACTGTTTATCAGGAGAGAAGTATTTAATGTTTTGTGATTCAGTATTTTTAGTTTTCCTTGTTTTTCACATTATGTCTTTTTCTCCTGTATTTTGAGGTTCACGGTTTAGTGTTTTCTATATTTCATGATCAAATCATATATATATATATATATATATATATATATATATATATATGTCTTAAGGGGTGCAGGTGGACATGATTACATTACATTTTTTTCATTGGGTTGTGCTCACTCAATTCCCCTCTGAATGGTAATTCAGCAAACCACAGCAGAAGCTAAAAAATAAAATAAATCAATTACAACTATCCAGTCAGAAAACAGCATTAACTATAATTCAAACATCAATCAAACTATCTAAAATATACTAAATTAGAAATATAATTAACGGTGAAATGAACAAATCTTAACATAGCTCTCATTAAACAACTAAATCACATCAAACAGATGAACTGTACGTATAACTGTAACTACAAATAAAAACAAAATTTAAGTATACCTTAAATAAATTTCTAAGTCATTGATGTGCTCAGTTATGTTAAACTTATGTAATGCTTAAAGCCTTGTCAGGCAACACTTAAGCAGTTAATGTAGCCCATTGAAGTGAAGTGGAAACATTACTCTTATCGTGGGGCCTCGTTTGTGTAATACATAGAAAATATCATACTTCAGGGTTATGGATCTTGGTTCATGAAAAGCAGACAAGAACAGTGGCCATTAATTGAAGGCATTTAAAGAAACATTTATTGACATCAGTTCACAGCAAACATATCTTCCGTCACTGATCTGCCAAAACAGACAATGCCCATACTTGCCATCTTTTGTCTCTTATGTCTTCGCAACCACCTTACACCAACTCTTCTTTCCTTCTTCTGCCATTCTCATTTTTTTCCTTACAATCTTCTTTCAAGTCACCAATACTCAGTTGAGTAACAGCAAACATATGCGGGTAGAGGGAGAAACACCAAACACAGCATATGATCCTATGCCCAGCCCCTCTGCTCACTTTACTTGCTAGCCACTAATATGCTGCTACATCATTTGTGCTTCCATCTAGTGTACCTCCATTCCTGCACACTATTTGATTGGGTCTCTCTTCTATACAATCTGATTATGCCTTTTGCAGTTGCTGTCATTCCTTTCAGTTAACACACAAATTAATCTTTTCTTATTTTGCCAACAGATTCTTCATCTTTCTCCAAGAAATAAAGGTCCCTGTGTATCACCCAGTCCTTGCTATAGTGTTTCCTGCTTTTTAAAGGAAAATAGTCCTTCACATCATCATCAGACACTTCACTGCTGTTATTAACAGTGGCCATCTCCCCAGGTTCTTCTAGCCTTTAAAAGAGTCCTTGAAATGATGGTCCAGATCAACCAGTTGGAAATACAAACAGTCCTAACCCCCAGCCTCCACCCCCATTGCAGCTAGTTACGCACATCACTGCGTAGTTCCAAGGAAAAAAAAAAGAACAAAACTTGTTCTCATTACCCTATGGGGGACAAGAAGAATGTGATGTTATCCTGCCCTATGGTTTAGAGGGATGAAGTCCTGGTTATGGCCCAGGTGACCTGTGCTCAGTTAGCTGCATTATTGTTTGTGGAATTGAGCAAGGGTGATGAGCTTGAGTGGCTGATGCCCATCTTGAGAGGTGAGAAGCAGCCATCCTGCCACATTAGCAATATCTACAAGAGAATAGGTGATCTCATGCAGAAGAGGCCAGGTAAGCTTGCATTGCTAGTGCTGCATACACATCACTGAGCGGGAAAGGCAGATGTGCATGGGAGTGCACATTTCTCTCATCTAACCAGTCTTCTGTTGCACATTAGCAAGCAACCTACTGGTAGGGAAAATTAGGATACTACACAGGACATACAAGTTGACCTACACCCTACTACATGACAAGTCACTGCAGATAAATGGATGGGCGAGAAGGGTTTCCCATGCTAAAATGAATGGGCTTATATTGCTGTTGTCTAGCCCAAGGGATGACCATCTCCCACCCCATGGAAAATGAATGTTACAGTTTGGGTGCAGGTAAGGGTCCCATTGCAGTAGGGCCCTGTGAAGACCTAGTAAGGGAAATAAAGATGATTTCAGGCTGTCAGGTCCCTGGCAATATAGGAAACATTCTAGGTTCTAGCCAAAGGGATCCCAGTGTTTGGGGTGACAGTCAGTTCTACCACAAAGCCAAGTTCCTGTTTTAGACTATACGATCCTGCTGGACCTTCTAGCAGGGAAGTGAGACTTGACTGAAGCTACAAGCAATGATTCCTCCAGAAGACATGCTCTACCATGTGGAATAGATTCTAAATTTGGGCATAATATTAGATGTGGCCAAGGTCAGTCAATTTAATTCTGGCCCATGTTGGACATTTATGCATTTGGCCCTATGTTTTCTATGGCCACCAAGTATGTGTCAGCTATTTCAGTCCATTATGTCCTTGAGAAGAGCAAGATGGTAATTCAGCACTGGCAGTACAAACAGTTCCATAAAGGTGTTCAGAATCTCCACGCACCATTGAACCCCCTACCTTCCTCTTCGGAACCTTGCAACTGACAGGCTTGCCTGTCCTCACTGTGAGCTGACAGGTCTACTGGTGTTAAAGTTTGTTTCTTGAAGCTTTTCTGATGGCAGTCATCCACTGATCACAGGATATGCAAACAATATGCTGCTTGTAGGCTCTCATGTTTAGAGAACCATATCTGTGTTTGTTTCCCAAAGAGATCTTGTGTCCCTTAACATAAACTCATATTTCCTCCCAAAAGTTTTTTTTCTGAACTATTCATGATCATGTCCATTTTTCTATGTTATCTTCACTAGGGGAAAAAGTAGGGTACAGAGAGAGAGAGAGAGAGAGACGTTCTTAGTCTTGATGTCCACCACCACTTGATATGTTACCTGAAGTAGGTACATCAGTTTGGTCTGGAAGACTGAACAGCCATTTATATCCTCTGTTCTGAGGAGAGAGGTAATCTTGGTTCCCAAGCAAATCTTTCATCAGTGACTAGCCACTGCATTATCTTCTTTTCCATCAGATGGATCACCTCCTATTGGAAGATGTAAAAATGTATGGCTACTTCCTATGCATGCTTCAGAAATGTCACTATTACAGACATTTTATCATGGCCACTTGATTCCCACTTTACATCTTCAACTAACTTTGCTGTTTTAACCTCATCTCTAGGAGATGAACTGTCTTGATACCTCAAGTTCTTCAGGACTTAACCTTCTAAACCTCTGGCTTTTTGGTTGTTCAGCAGCACCATCTATCTTGGTGGAATTAATGCTTATGATTCAGTGTAATCATATGCCTATCAAATATGGTCTCTAATGTTAGATGTAACAATGCATTCTTATGATAATAGGGCACCCCATCATAGACCCAATGAGTGAATTCCCTTCATCAGGTACAACCTTTTAAATACCCTTCCTCCCCATTGCTGAAAGTGACTGCAAGCCTTAATAACCAAGCAGCAATATGGTATTGTTATCTTGCTTAGAGGAGGTGGTAACAGATAGAAGAGGAAACAGTTTGCATGTACATACTATCAACATTTTCCCTTTCACTGTGTCTCTGCATGGTTGTTGTAAGTGTATATAAAGTAGTAGAGGTTGTGGGATTGTATACCCCCACACCCAAAATGCTTATTTTAATTCAGAATTGATTCATTTATTTTATGTCAGGTAATATGTATAGTCTCTTATTGAGCAGGTTCCTGCAAAATATTTATTTTCTGATGATTTTTTCATTGGGGCTTTCAGTCTGTGTGATCTTACAGTAATTGGAAACTGATTTATTGACTCCCAGTAAGATGTGTTATGAGTACTTGTACTAGATCCTTTTCTTACCTTATCATGGTATCTGTGTGGAGACCTTCAGTGCTGATTCCCTGAATACCCTTCTGCTACCCCTAATGTTAGAACACCCAGATGTCCAGCCTTAGCCACCAGCGTTCCTTATAATATGGGCAAGTATATCAGTATATACTAATATATTACTTGGTAACAGTGGAGGCACCGAATCTTCATTGCTTTGTTCTTAATGTATAGGACATGTGCTCTCTGAGTGCTTGAAGTGGAAGGGGCAAACTAGCAGATTTATGGGGTTGGGTTCACTCTCATTTTGTGGCTCATAATATCATAGCATATGTCAGTATATGGAATGCTCACCTAAGGGCAAAGAAGCTTCAGATAAAAAGATGCCAGACTGGAATAGAAGACAGGACTAACCCAGCAACTGATATTTTAAGAACTTCTCTTATTTTCTAATGCAAAGGCCTTGACTCATATAGTTGTTTTTGCCATGAAATATGTCTTGAAACACTGCTTTCTGAATGAACTATGAAAAGCTTTGTTGGCATGAAATGAGCACAGAAAAGTTGACAATAATTTCTTTATATTTGGAAAGATTCTAAACTGTTTTTCATTTTCTTTTTGTAAGATCCAACTTCTTTTACAGTACATAACACTACAGAAAATTTTAACGATGCTGTCCAGAGTTGCTACAGTAAAAACCTTTACCTAAGCGTACTGGATGAGATGACCCATCTTCCAGATTATCTGTATCAGTAAGTATATCATTGCATGGCAATATTTCCATTCACTCAGAGGTCCTACAGGATTCAAATTCAGTGACAAAGCCAAGTAGTATCATGCCATTATCTGTTTGATTTAAGACTGAGTCAAAGAAAATTGCACTGACAGCTGAAAAATTACAGTGTAGGAGAGAAGGCAAATAGGACAACAAATTGTTCCTAGACAACCAGGACTAACATCAAGAGTTCACAGGGTTATATGGATTTGTAATTGCCCAATCCCTTACTGCATCTCTTATGACCCATGTTCGACTTCTAAATGGGTACTGGAGAGGACATGCAAGAGGAAACATGGGAGTGAGTGGAAAACGCCTGCTCAACTATCCTAGGAGAGTGAGTCAGCTTGACCCACTGCATTGGCAATTGATGCAGCATGAAGAACCATTTCAGCCTTATTCTGCAAGTGGTGTGAAGCTTGGTTGGGAGGCTGCACATGTGAGGAAGCACATATGCACCTCCCAAGGCAGCTGCCATTGAGGTTGCAAGCTGCTGAAGAAGTGAGGATAGAATAGTCCATAGGATCTGCAGACAGGCCCTCTCCCTAACACCTGTCTCCACTAGGAAACAAATGGACAGAAGGACTCTCACCCCAGTGATGAATGAGTAAGTCAGAATAAAGAAATGTCCAGTCTTGTTGATATTGCAGTGAGTATGCCAACTTCAGCCAAGTTTTACCCATGAATAAGAATGTAAGTGACCACGAGAAGGGTAGTTAAGAAAAACACACAGAAGCAGTAGCGAAGTACCAGATATCAATTTTTGGAGAGGTATGTGATTCTTCACCCTTTGAGTAAGTAACTTATCCAAACATGCAGCCATATTAAGGGACGTGCATGGGAATACACCCAGCCTCATGATGTCAGTATGCCATGTCTTAAGGAAGAACAGTAGTAGCTGCAGTCAGGATGAAGACTGTTGTGCTCCAGGCTGAGTAAATCCTGTAATTGACTCTTAAGGGGGAAGTACTTCTTTCTTTAAGTCTTTCAGTCTCTTTGTGGGGAGTGTGACACAATGCACTGACACAGTGAAGCTGTTTGGTGGTGAAATGATCAGACTTTGATTATCATCTGTTGTGGGCAACCCAGTATAGTGAACTCTGTCAACCTACAAGAAGAGGCAACTTATAAAAGTAGCTAGGAAAAACAGGATAGCTTCATGTATCCCAGCTAACATTTAAAAACATCCTTGGTTGATTCTATTAGATAAAACATGATTGTTTCTCAGTAGTGCCTTTAATACTAGCACGATTTGCCTTGTAAACAAATTAGGGTTATAAGCCTTAAACCATTTAAATCAAAAGCAGACAGATTTAATGATATAGTAAATTTCCTAATATATGTTGTAAGATAATTTTGACCTTGCTGTCTTAGTATGTCTGTTTAACTAGATTAGAAGCACTCAAAACAAAATGGCACAGCACATTATGGCAAGGTGTCGAAGTAATGTGAATCTATATCTGTTACAAGGTAAGTTATGCTACACTGCAGCAGGTATAGCATTTAGCCACTACAACAGCAATGCAGACAGTACTGTCACCAACACAGCTTTGTTGTACAAAAAACAATGAACCTTGTATCAAAAGTTTACTTTTCCAATTTCTTCTGATTGATCCAGAAACTGATATAAAGTGCAGTTCGTTAATTTTTTCATTTTATATCCAGTATGAAGTCTGCCACACATATTTTGTTCTTCTGGTGCAGTATTTAAAACAGAGTATGCACAATGTTTAACAATGACCTGTCTACATACCTTTTTTGAGTACTGTAAGTGGTTTGTCAGAACAAAAGACAAGAAAAATATGTTTGTAATAGTTGTTTTGAGTGCACTATAAAGTATTACCTTATAGCCATGTATATCAATTGAATCAAAAGTTATCCACCCCGCTATCCTTGTACACTGTCTTTAGATAGTGCTATGCTTGAATATTGTGTTTCTGCTTACTCTTCTTAAATATTGGGTTATGGCTAAATATTGCATACCTGGTTGTCAAATGGCAATAAATAATTTCCTTCCTTTCTTTCTTACTTTTGCTTTCTTCCAGAGTACTTTGTTTTTTCCATTCCCTGTGATTTCCCTGAAGATATGACTTTATGTATTCTAAGCACAGAGGATTTTTAGTATATTGAAATAAATTGCCTTTGTGATTTAGCACATTTCTCAAAGAATGTTTAGAATGCAAGAAAGAAGTCATTTTTGCAGAAAAATGTAAAACGCTGTGTAAGACTAGAAATTGTAATATGAAGTTGGAGTGAAGGGTATAGAATTAGGTTATTTCTTACTATTAAGCTTCTAGGAGCTATAAGATTAAAGAAAATAAAAAAATTAACAGTCACTGGAGTGTCATAAAGCTAGCAAGACACAGGAACTATAAGCAGCAGCAGAAGAACCGCTAGAGAGTAAATCTGCAGAAACAGAGTAGTTGTAGTGGGTACCAAATGAAACAGAAATATACAAAATATGTGACAAACCAGATCTGACTAGATGAATTAAAAGAAAATTAAAATATTAGATTACATATAGGAAGAAACACAGAGAAAGAAAAAGAGAAGAGGGAGGACACAAGATGTAAAATATGAGAGCTGAACCAAATTTTAATGCAAAGAAACCACAACGCATGATTACACAAGATGGGAAGGGAAAGTTCAAGTTCATCTGGGATAAGTGATAAAAGGATTGTCAGAAGCAACATGAGTGATAAAAATGTTAGGGGACAGGTATGGTTTGAAACTTCTTGGACCATGAAAAGAAAATATGTAATCCAAGATAAAAAAAATTAAGAATACATAAGCCAATGGATACAGAATGAAACACCTTTCTGGATAGACAAGCCCCGGGATTCATGAACGTTGCGCCAGGCAGACGCATAGCATAGGCGTTACAATGCCAAATATGGCCGCCGAGCAATTCAGGTACAATCCAATCCCACGTGCACTACCGGCGTGTGCCGGATCTGCGCCGCCTCCGGCATAGGTATGCTAAACACCCCATGTGCGGTGTTGCACCATGCAAATGAAGGCATATAGCGATCCACGAAGTGGCGCAGGCATAGCATAAGGGCACGGCAATGTAAACCAAAAAAAAATGGTTTACATTTACCCAAAAATAACATAGGAGTAACGGAAGGCTGTCAACATCAGGTATCACACTGTTGCCATATGCCAATGGCGAAAGACACAGAGAATGTCAAAAGAAAACATGCACAACATGTAAATAATAACATAAATGGTATGTCCACAGAAACTCACAGCAGAACCACAGGACATGTCTGCGGAAGGTGCTAAACAATGAAATAATATGACAATGTCATAAAACAGCAGTGTAATACACATCAGCTTCACAGCCACAATACACCATGGTATGCATGGAAAGCCGCATCCACGGTGCAAGGGTTGCCAAGGATTCGCAGCAGTGTTCGGTGTGGTAACTATGAATTAGTAGTCAATGCCATGCAAATGAGGCAGATAATACTGAATAGCAAAACCCCGCCGCATAAGGCTGTACCAAACGGGCGCAGCGGTAATACACCGAGGAGTGGCTCAGAGGGAATACATGTCACCTGCAGAGGGGTGTGCCACTGTAGGAGGAAGCACATTGGAGCTCAGCAAACCTGGGCTGTACATTGCACATCACAGCTGCAGGACCGGCGTGTGGGGAAATAGTTGAGCTGAGAGCACACAATGCGCGCAGAGGTGCATGTGCACGAGGATGACTACGTTCCCTTAACCCAGTCATGTGACGCTCGCCCCGCAAATAACATCGGATACAGGAAGGTGATGTTGAGAATATGAGGAAATGCGGAAGCAGTGTAATTGGAGTAGTAATGAGCAATCAACAGTAATCAACCCACGAAGGCCAATCTGCGGCAGCTGACAACTCTGCATGCAGAAACCTGCAAAACGGGATAGGGGAGGCATATGAATGCAAAGAAAGTAGGGGAGGTAGCAGATTGCAAAGAGTGAAGACCTGACACAGCAGAGCCAAGTAGACAGGCAGCATAACAGCGGTGGCACACAAAATGCACGATATGCCATGTCCCAGAAACTACACATGACAGGGCTCTGCAGGATGCATGCCAGGAAATAGTAGGTGCAACATGCAGAAACAGTAAGGGAAGGTCGAAAGGTAATCCATTGCAGGCAAGAGTAATGCAACACCAAAGGCAACAGCGTTGCAGTACCAACGGTAAAACACGGAAGATAATCCTCAGATACGGCCGCACAGACACACCCTATGACATCACCGGGTGTACAGCACAACAGTATAAAGTGTGAATGCACACAACACACAGCTGTGTATTCCCAAACGCTGCACCATAGGTGTAAACACACAGGGAACTTTTAAAATGTACATGTTGGGTGCCGCCGTGGCCATGATCCATCAGCATGTGTTAGAGACAGACGGAGTTGTGGAGGAGGGTGCCAACAACTACCGTAGGCCTCAGAGGAGAAGGAGAGTGTTCAGACCAAGGGTAACCTACCAGGGGCTACAAGACCTGGAGATAGTAGAGCATTACAGGGTGGATAGGGACACGTTACAGCAAATAGTGGAGCTGTGCCGGCCACGCCTGAGAACAAGAAACAACAGAGGGGAGCCCATCCCAGTGGACACAAAGGTATGTGTAAGCTTGCGAATACTGGCCACAGGTACCTTTCAAAGGCCAACTGGGGATATAATGGGCATCTCACAGGCATCAGCATCCAGGGTACTACACCAGTTTCTGGATGCCATGTTACCACATGCCAATGAGCATATATACTTCCCCAGATCTCAGGAGGAGTTGGCTAGCAATATGTGCCACTTCCACCGTGTGGCACAATACCCGGAGGTACTGGGTGCGATAGACTGTACGCACATACAAATCAAGTCACCACCTGGGGAGCAGGGTAGACGCTACATAAACCGCAAGGGATTCCTCCATCAATTGCCAGGTTGTGTGCAATGCGCAGGGCATTATCATGGATGTGTGTGCTGTCAGCCCTGGAAGCTACCACGACTCCCATATCTGGCATGCCTCACAGCTGTACCAGGTATTCGCCAAGGGGGACATCCCACAAGGCCACCTTGTGGGGGATGCTGGCTATGCACTGGAGCCGTGGATGATGACTCCCATCAGAAATGCACACACACACATGCAAGAACGTCATAATGAGGCACACGCACAAACCAGAATAATCATAGAGCGTGTGTTTGGGATGCTGAAATCACGGTTCCGGTGCTTGGATACATCCGGTGGAGCCCTGCAGTACTCTCCAGGCACATGTGCCCACATATTCATAGTATGTGCCATGCTACATAATATGATCCTGCGGAAGCAGCTGCTGCAGGGACATAATAGTGAAGGGCCACAAAGCCCACCACAACTGCCAAGGCCAGTCCAGGCACAGAGGGTTCAGGACCATGAAAACACTGTGCCAGCCCCAGTAGGCAGACAGAGGCGTACCCAATATGCCTATGCCCTGGCAAAGAGGGAACGTATAGCACATACTCTGACAGCATAGGCCCCATGGACTGACACCTCCCTACCTGCACACACAGTGAAATGGACAGCACACAAACATGACCACCCATAAAGTATACCGTACGGGTGGCCCCATGTGTGACTCCAACATAGGCAGCACCCAAACACTGTACACCCAACAGCCAGCGGAGCATGGAACGCCAACACCTGAACCATACGCGGGTCCTACAGCAGACGGCATTGCTGTATGCTGCCACGTTCGCCGCAAGGTGTATACATATAGACATGTAGATATGTGCATATACAGATATGTAGATAGATATAATTACATATATAGAAATATATGTACACATATACATATAAGTACTACAGGTAAGACAGGGAATCAGAGGGATGTAAGGTGACAGAGATGTAACACGCGATATCTGTACATAGTATACATAGTGAAAGACAACCTGAGCATCCGGGAGGTTTAACAGAAGAGGAAACTGCCACCCATGGAAAGGTCAACATACCGAAATGCATAACCGCGAGTCGAATGATCGCCAGGCCACAGTACAGTAACAGTACATGCGGGTAATACTATGATGATATGAGGGGAGGTAGACACTGCCGCCGTGATGCGCCCATGCAGGTACTGTGTGCAACCGTCCCGTGACTGCCGCAGTATGTGTATGTGTGCGGTGAGGGTGCCGTGTGTTTCGCCAGCGAGTGTAATGTGTGTGCCTCTGTAAAATGTGTATGTTGGTGCCATGTTAGAGGCAGAGTGGAATAACATGTGTAGGCATACAGTACACTAGCCACAGGCATATGTACACCAGTAGTCCCAAAGTAGTACTGAGAGCCCCACCCTGGCTAGGCGTGTGGCGACGTATAACGATGCAAAGTGACAATGTCCCAGAATGTAGCACAGGAATATACCCCACATGAAATGGAAAGGACGTATGTACTAATCATAACAGTATGTATGACACCGATATGCTAATTGCAAAATGATACGTCGGCAAAGTCACACAGCAATAGGTATGTACCGCGGAAATACGCATGTGCTACCCCGGTACTGACCGTGGCCACGTATCGGCCCGTAAACACCGCTGTGTGTTCTACAAGTGTCAAACAAGCAATCGCCACCTGAATAGGTGGCAACCACTGGCAAACAGGCCATCCCAAGTATAGGACCACAATGACTGTAAATATCTGGGACAGAATGACAAGGGATAGTCGTCACGTACAAACAACCGCAGATATACCACCGATGTGACAGAGGAATACATGCAGGAAGCACACACACAGGCGATACCAACACCACATGACAACAACACAACCGACACTCCCAGAACAACAGACAATTAACTGTCAACTCCCCAGGCAGGGATGGAGCACACAGACAAGCATACCGTGTATGTAGAGATGCAAGGCCCACAACCCGTATCCGTCACCTACAACCTCCGATATTCCCCATCGTACATATTAAAGGGATACAAGCCGTAATAGCAGCACAAACATACAGGCAGTCAATGACAGCTGCATAACCGCAACATCTCGCGTGGGAAACACTATCAACAGCGGATGCATACTTGCATCCGTTGTTTAAAGGAATCCAACAGCTATGTTACACATCCAAATGCAAAACGCCATCAACAGACGCCGTCAGGACAGGGACACCCACATGTCGAACATAATACCATACCCAACACACACAATCCACGGCTAACACCACTGCGAAATGTACCTGTCACCACACATAGCGGTTGCAGTTACACATAACATAACACAGTACAGACCATCTCCACGAAGGTAGGGCAAATAGCCAACGCCCAGGTGAGGAATGCAACCATACCCTAGTTACGACGCGTAATGTACGAATGGAGTAGATGCACAGGTGATATGCGCACAAGTACACACCGAGGAACAGCAATTGGTGTGATGAACCCACATGTTGCAGGTATCGACGGATATAAGGATGACTCCCAGGATATTCAAACCGTATGCTCATACCGAACCAGCAGTGTACAACGGAAAGAGTAACAAATAGGAATACCGATACACGTAACGAAAAACGGAACGAAACACTGACAAGGTATGTAGAACCCACGATATGTTCGGGTGTGTAACGCATGATGTGTATGACGAAGCTGTACTGTATGTGAATGGTGTTTGTAAGTAATAATACTTGTCCATAATGCAGAGAGTGGTGAAAGGTGGTTATGTAGTGCTATCCTGCTGAGCATACCAATGACTGTGGACACCGTGTGCACAGCAGTGGGACATCATGTACACAGCTGGGATAACACAAGGGATGCCACAGGGGGGCATAACAGAGAACAATGCCACACCACACGCCGATGCTGGCAGTGGATGTCCAACAAGGAAGTGCCATAGCAGGGGATAGGACATGTATGTATACTGTCACAGCACACATGTGTATGGGCATATACCGTCAATGTCATACATAATGTGCGCCCGACGTGCACGTATGCCTTGCAGTAGGGGATACTATGTCAACTATGTGTAATGTAAAGCTGTCATGGTGGATATGACAGACATCATACACAGTATCACAGGCATATCATGCATAATGGAGTTATTGCCTATTGGTATGTACAATAACAGGATACATATGGCCTGTAGATATGGGACAGAGTAGTAGCATAATAGCCATCCGAAATGGAAGGAACACCAAGTAACCATGCCCAAATGATCTGTAGCAGGTGCAATGTGGGCAACAATGAAGTCTGGCAGGTCCATGTGTAAACACATGTGCAGTGTACACAGTAGTGTCACCTCCCTATGGTAGTGTCCAGTGAACAGCAGAGGTGGGTGTCAACTGCATGTTTACACAGTACTGCTGCTGTGGTGGTACCATGACTATGTGTCACTCAAACAGCAAGGGAGCTATCACATGAACAGTGCCACTGTGTGTCCCTGTGGGATGTGCACAGGACCTATGTTCCACAGCATGGTGTGTGTTGTGTCTGCGGAAGTAACACAGAAGCCCAGCCCATGCAATGTGGCATGTGTGCACATATCCATGAGTGGTCCATTCACACTGCCCACTGCAATTGTCATGTATGAGTAGTACATGCATCAGTAATGCGGAGGACATGGTCCATGTCAGAGCAGAAGACACCCCTGTGTATGTGGTATGCAGATGTGTACAGATGTGTTTTCCGTCTGTCAGCCGCATATGTAAACTGTCTGAGCCTGGTACACATCATGGCATGACAATGCTGTGCCATGTAAATTCATAGCCATTGTGGAAGGTACACCACGAATGTGGTATTGTAACCTTGACCGTGTGTAGATGTGTGTATGCCACAGGTACAATGGCTACCTATGTACCAGCATCACACACAGTACAGATAGGTGTGGCCCTGCAGAAGTGTATCCATGCCACAGTGGAATACGGTAACCACAGGACCATGTGGGGCATTTGTGTGTACAGCAACCATGTACAATTTGATATGCATGTACAGGGCCAGTATCCATGTGATAGTCAGTGGATGAATGTTGCTATGCAAAGGTGATGTGCATGCACCATGTGTCATGCATCCTGATGCCATGACACCCACATGATGTATCTGCCACACCGACACCCGTATGGTTGTTATCAGTATGAGCTGGTGGAGCTATAATGGTGCCAGGTATGTAGATGTGGGATATCTAGGCATGGACAGTACTCTGTGACAGCATGTTGTGTATGTAAGCAAATAGTGAACATGAGGGGCCCCATGACTGTGGACTGTGTAATGCCATATGTACCTGACATGTAGTAGGTAGCATGATATGCTTGCACCACTGTGTGTCCTGTCCAGGAGTCATATAGCCTAACATCCTGAGACACAGGGTATGATGTGCAGGTGGATGTGTACGTTGCCAATACCAGAATGTGGAATGGTGCTGTAGGGCAATGTGAGGACAATGTCTGATTTGTTGCCCTCTGTACCACACCAACCACCCATGCAATGGTATGACAGGTGGCCAGCATGTGTATGTGGCGTGCTGTGGCACACAGAAGGCCAACAAGGGTGCCAGTAAAGGCATGGAGGTCATCAATGAGTGTGTGAATCACGTTTGTGAGGATGTGCCCCAGTGCCATACAGAATGGTCCAGTCATGGGTGTACGAATGCAGTCCCACACGTGCAATGCAGTGCCACCCATGTGTAGTGCAATAGATGTGGCAGTGTGACGGTCAAGGTACACAATTTCCGACAACAGGCTAGCAGTGAATTCAGTGGGCTGGTGTGGAGACACATACCAAACAGGTTGGCGGGACATAACAGCTAGGGAGATCGGAAGGTGACATTGGGACAGTGTCTTAGGACATAACGTGTGCATGGCAGTACCATGTATGTGTCCACAGGGACACTACGATGTCCATGTATGGATTGCAACCCTGTAGTGAGTGAGAGTGTGTATTGTTGGTAAGTACACCATTGCCTGGCATGTTGCCAACATTATCTCAGTCTGCAATGCCTGGGTGACTGTTGTACGTGACATTGAATGTGGATGTAGCCAAACAACACAGACATACCACCACACTGCCTGAGGACCCACACTGCAATGTGCGTCAGTCATGTGTAGGTAGCTAGCCTTGGAGCATGTGATGGACCACGAGGACCCACCATGGCTGACAAGTGATGCACCCCACACGTGAATATACACCACCATGCAACAGCCTGCACATGTGCCCATACAGCAGATGTGCATGGAACATGACCACCACTGTGGCGTCTGTGAAAAGGTCAGTACCGCCATGTCTCTGTGTGGAATAGCATGGTCCCTACCATTGTGTACATGCTACGGAAGTGCACTGTGGTATGTGTCAGCATAGTGACGTACACTGTCCATCTGCCGGGGTGTCATGCCATTAACAACTCCTGTCAGCAGACGTCAGTAGTACTGGCTGTAGAACACATGTTCCATGTATGCTGCGATGGGTGTGTGTCCAGGGTGTGGCTAGCAGGGCCATGAAGCATATATGTTCATCTACCAAAGGGGGGATAACCCCTGGTTTAACACACCAGACACATGGAGGTATCGTGCATGCCGAGGGTATTGTAGGTATGGTATGTGTTGTGTAATGTGTCACCCAGCTGGGTGGAGTGCATGCCTCAAGCATGTGTGGGTACATGGGTGTCCATTCTAGGGAAGTGTGGGTTGCTGTCAGCACATGGCAGTATCAGCTGTCTGAGGCCCAATGTACAGTATGACAACACAGACAGCATGTAACCTGTGGTGTACAATGTAAGCTCTGTTGCATGTTACAATGTGTCTAGTGGTCACAAACATGGGTATCTGCACATGGAGCACCTATGATGCATTGTGTTCGGCAAATATCCAGTATGTGTGCAAAACACTGTGTGATGTGGGATCCCCTCACCTGTGTGTGTTTCAGTCCAGGTATGTGCCTGGGAGGTATGATCCGTGTACAATCTGTACTTGCAGGTGTGCTGTGCAGAGCATGGAGGCAGGTCCCAGGCACTGCAGATAAATGTGAGTGGTGCACTAGTGTGTGTGCCTTGCTTGTGTGCAGCACAGTGGAAGGTGCAAGCATTGTCCCACATGACCCCATGCCGTGCCTGCCTGTTACAGCCCTGCTGGAGACAGTCATGTGACACCGCCACAGAGGCAGTATAGCATGTGAAGATGTACATGTGTGCTCCACACCCCAGGCAGATGTCCGCAGGTCATGTGTGCCACAGCAGTGTGGTCGACCAGGACTGTCATAGTGGTCAGATACCACATGCCTGTATAAGTACAGTATGAGCATAGGCAACAGTTGCAGTGACACAGTAGGTCAATGAACAGTGTCCCTGTGTTCAGACCACTGCCTACTGTACACTTGGCTAGACACACACCCAGAGGGTGAATATACCGGTGAGCCATCACATGTCCCAGTACACGTAGCCTGTGTAATGCCATCACAGGACGGTCACAATAACATGTTGTATGACAGATATGTTGTACCAGGTGATGTGTCATGTGTGCATATGTTGAGTTGCACAGCTGTTCACATGTCCGCAACATATCAGTGCATGATGCCTAGTGTAACATGATGCGTGGAACTGCACTGTGATCCACAACAGGGTCATCTGAGACAGATGTGTTGTGAATGGTGTAACCCATGGTTCCACGGGATATACACTGGTGCTGTTGGCTGCCATGCTGGGGGCCACCAGTGGTGCCTGCAGTGGTCATACAGACATACTGCACACATTGTTCTGGCAGGAATGTCCATTGTTGTAGATGATGTGTTACTACGTGAAGGTAGGTGTGTGTTGTGAATGTTACCCATCCAGATGTGACCATCAGGTGCAGTCATGGTTGTTGACAGCATCACACCCATCCACAGCTGTCAGAACCCTGTCCCCAGAATGGGTGTCAGCCCTCACACTGTGTGACCTATGTGCAGATGGCGGAACACCTACTACTGGCTGGCTAACAGTGTCATCTAGGAAGGCTATGTGATGGCTGGAATACGCTGTTATAATGTATAATGATGGTATCCCAATGAAGTACATGGAATCACACACAGTAAGCCATGGCTGGCATGTAAACCATGTACAACAATGACTGTGTGACAGACACAAACAATGCGGAGCCATGTTGAACATGCACCCATGAGAACACCAAATGAGGTATGTTGCACATATCGATGTACAACTGTCAGCTATGGGCACAGCATGGATGCAGACGCATATCCCCCAGAGGCAGTAGCACGCCATGTAGGTAGGGGGGCATTGCACGACTACATGTGACAGTTGCTGTACTGCCACATGTACTGCATATCTGTCATGTAGGGGTAGCAGTGGTACGTGACTGTTGGACATGCCTGTACATATGACCATGTCCCACAGGATATGTGTTACGTGTGTACAACACGTGTTGTACCGTCATCAAGCTGTGAAGTGTATGGCTGCCAGTGTACCTGTGTGACATGTTCTGCAATGGGTGCAAAGGTACGCAGTAGTGCATTGCATGCCCACATGCCCCACACAGGTGCATAGCCTGAACATACCATACAAAGAGGGTGTTGGATCATAGCAACCCACATGAGGAGATGGGTACAGGTGGCAACCCACTACCACCTGTCCGGGTAAGGTGTGCATGTCCATGACACATTAGCACCCGAGAAGCTAGCAGTACAGCAGTACAGGGTGGCATGCATATATGATCACTAATACCCCTGTGTGTTCCACCACTGGCCTGTGGACAGACAGACACCAACACAATGTGCAGCATTGACATGTGCACAGCACATCACCGCTGGCTACTGTAGAACAGGCTTACTGTGTAGATATGTGCACAGAACGTCTGCACCAGCCACACTCAAACATGTTATGTGTTGAACCCCACCATCATTGTAGCCCATGCCACAGACAGATGTTCACGCATCTGTGTATGTACATCTGGGAATGTCCCTGGCCTAGCAGTATAGCTGTGTCAGTGTTGCGAACAACATACTGAATGGGCTGTGTGTTAGGTGCGTCATACGTGTATGGTCCGATGGATGATACCATCAGTGCCCCTGCTATGTGAACATCCCTGTCCCCATACATAGATACCTATGCTGTGCCCAACACCACGGTCCCTGTGGGAGGGATGGTGCTGTGTGGTGCACCAGCTGACATGGGGTGGCAGCAGGCACTGGATGTAGACATATGTGGTACCCATGTCAGGCCAGGCAACCATCCATGTGCACGGGATAGCAGTGTGTGGGCACATACAGCACTGTGTTGAACAATATCGCAGCACATAGCACCTGTCAGGGGTAATGTGTATGCATGGATGTGCGATACCAGCATGCACCATACACCCCCACCAAGCAGCATGCTGCCTACCTTGCAGAAGGCCATTGTCCACACCATGATGATAGACATGTGTAATGTCCATATATACATAGCAATGACATATGGAATGGACAGCCACCCTGCCAATATCAGTACCCCCCAGGTGGGACACATCCGTGTGCCATGTATGTGACATACCCTGTCATACCATGCAGCCCTGCCCAGCAAGGCTGCACGTGCTATCACAGTCATACATGGTGCGATGGACAAATGGCACTTGCACTATCAACTGTCCAGAGCAGTAATGTGGCACTGATGCACCCTGTGGTGTCACAGGTGCTGTGTGTTGGTGTGTACAATGTGCACGCACATGCTATGCATGACCTTCCCTGCTAATGTCATATGGTTACACAATGTCCCTTGTGTATCACATGTGCAATACAGGTGAGCCGTGGCAGGTTGTCCAACACCCGTACAGTGCTGTGTAGATGTACATGGCACAACACATGCATGAACAGGTGTCCATGTGTATGTGTGCAGTGCCACCGCTGACGTTCATAATGGCTGCGTACATGATGCCTAGTGACATATACACAGCATCCAGGTGAACAGTAGAACTGTGTGCACATTGGGACACGTGCCAACTGGTATGAACACAGGTGCAGGCAGGTACACATGTCCACAGCAGGTTACCATCAACATGGTGTGTGTACAGTGTGATGAGTTGACACACAGATATGATATGATACCCACTGCTTAATGGTGTGACGGCAACACGTCAGCTGTGTCAGTGCCATGATGCATCGCAGAGATTACTGTGCAGATGTCGTACATGTCATAGCAATGTATGTCCAGCAGTATGCCAGTACATCAGTGTAAATGTGACCTGTCACCATCATTATGTCTTACAGATAATGCCACGTTCCCGCAGCCAGCCTTCAGCCGCCAGGAGGATGACGTAATCATACCGTTGCTCCATGACAACTATGGCCTGCTATTCAGCCATGTTCCACAGCAAGCACAGCAGCGGGATGACCTGTGGCAGGATATGCGCAGGAGGGTGAACAACGTGGGTGGCAACAACCGCACCTACCAGCAGATACGCGACACTGCACAGACCTAATACGGCACGCGAAACAGCGTGCCGCAATCACCAGAGAACAAGGTGGAACAGGTGGTGGGCCACCAACCCAGCACCCACTCACACACACGGAGGAGCTCCTGGCCAGTCTGGGGACACCCAGGGAACATCATGCAGAAACACTCGCTGCCATCGTGGAGGTGGGTGTCTCCCAACCAACGAGCCTGGAGCTGCCTGGTAAGTCAGTCTTGCATGTGTGTATGATAACTGACGTAGGTGTGGGTGTCACAGTACACCACATAATGTACCAACACATGCCAGGTATATGGCCACACAAGCTGCATACTACAGTATGCTACGTTGTGTTTGCAGACATGTGCATAACACATGCTACCACACAGGTACATGATGTGACATGCACAGTGCTTACTGAGGCTACAGTAATGGATAATGTGTATACTGTTGTGTCGCCCCTATACAGGAACCTCTGGCGTGTCGCACAGCCATGGGTCCGTCGCAGGTGAGACTGTTGCTAGTAACAGGCATGTTACAGTGTATAGATATTCGCCATGTGGCCAGGTATGACAAGCACACCTGGGTCTGCTCCAGTCGCGGTATACAGGTTGCACCACCTGACACACACACCACCCATGTACAGTAGATACAACCGTTAGTATACACCGGCATGACACCACATAACCCATCGGTGTGATATGTGCAGTCAGCTATGCATACAATGGTGGAGGTGTTCTACAATGGCTGCATATGTAGTATGCATTGGAATGCCATTTGTGGTATGCACACAGTACCACATAGTGAGCTGTGATCTGGCCAGCTCACAGGTGTTACCAATGTGACCTATGCCCCTGCATTGTGTGCACACGTTGTGACATGGCACATGACATGTCCCATGCACGTGGTGTTCTGTCTGCAATATTGTCACACCATGACATGACATATGCCCAGCATAGCAGACATCCACACTGTCTGCATAGCCCTCGGGATTGTGACACCTCAGACTAGTATGGGTGTATGTCACATGGGCCACCACAGGGATGTGTACACGATGCCCATCACACACAATTGTCCATGACCCAGTCAAACATGGCAATGGGTGATACCCACAGGCATATTGCCACACAGTACATCTGGAGTGGGTAGACACCGTTGCACTTTGTCCACACATAGTGCGATCATAGCTGTAGTGGACCACCTGTACATCTGATGTGGTACACCAGACAACCGCAATGCCTGTCTGCAGCCACTGGAGGTGCCACCAATGTCTACCATATACGTGCTGTGGAACAGCATGACTGTGTTGCAGACATGGCAATGCAATGCGTCCATGTTACGCATCGCACAGAAACATACTTGTGTCTTGCTGACATGCAGTGGCACAGTGCCTGTACTCCCCACTGTATAGCTATGTACACAGCTCACACCAACCACACCTGCACAGACATCTTTGTTACACATGCATTCTATCTGTAGCCTGTACACATAACACTGCACTGTGACGCCCAGTATGATGCAGTGCATGTGGTGGGACACCATTGTCACATGTCCACATGTTATCGCACATGTTGGCGGATTACATGTCAAAGTGACGCCAGCCATGTGTACTGTTAACCTGCCTGTGGCCACACGGTGTATCACGGTGATGCATGCAAACTACCATGAATGTGTGTACTGCATGCCTACTGAAATGACACCTGCTTGATGTAGTGTGCACCCCAGGGCAGTATGCATACTACCACTATTAATGTCTGGCCTGCATTCACTGAGCTGTGGTGTGAGAATGCTGCATGCCATCTGCAATATCACATGCATGATGTGTCTGCGTGTGTGTGTGTGTGTGTCTGCATGTGTGTGTCTGCGTGTGTGTGTCTGTGTCTGCGTGTGTGTCTGCGTGTGTGTAATGTATCTTACAGTATGTCTTTGTATTCACAGGTGGTGTAGGTGCGTTCCCCTCCTGCGGTCCATCTGATGCTAGTGTCCCCACAGATACTAGCGGTGATGACCATATGCATGAGGCACAGGCAGGGTTGTCAGGGGCAGAAGCTGTGCCATTGGTTAACATCCCACCTATGTCCCCTTCATCTCCGCACACGGTTCTGATGCCGACACATACCACATCACCGTTGCCCATAGAGGAAGGACAGTCAGCATCTGTTGGCATTGAGCAGGAATGTGTGGTGGCTACAGAAGGTGCGGGTACACACCATGTTGCCAGTGTAATGACTGGTGATGTGCCACACAGGCATGTGGCCGGTGCTGCTCGTAGGAGGAGCTCTGGTAGACATGCACCTGCTGTACAGGGTGCAGCAGCTGGTATCACCAGATGCATGTTCCAGACTGTAATGGTGGCACAGGCACGTGCTGAACGGCAGAACCAAGAAGGGCAGAGGCTGCAGAGGGCCACAATCTGTTTCCTAAATGAGAACATCCAGTCATTGGCGAATGCTCAACAGCAGCTTGCTAATGTTCTGGATAGGCGATTAGGTGAGATGGTTGGAATCCTCGACCGAGGCATGTCAATCCACGAGCGTGAGCTGTCTGTGCTGGAACACCTGGTAGGGGTGAGGCGTAGGACACGTGGGTCAGGGCCAGCAACACCACCTAGTGTAGGTCGACGTGTGCGTGCCACCTCTCATGCCCACTCACACAGTGCCGGTAGCAGCAGCAGTGCAGCTGGTGCTACACCAACCACACCAGGACACAGCAGGCCACGTGGACGTGGCCCTGGCCGGTCCCAGCGTGGACACAGTTCCAGCGGACATGTGTCATCGGAGAGTGGCCACTCCATACCTCCACCCGGTAGTGCCCGTGCGACCCCAAGCAGGCACGGGTCACGTGGCCACAGACGGACACAGTGAGCCGTACAACCTGCACTGTACAGTCTGGGGCTGCCAAGTATACCCCGTGTAGGCATCACAGATGGCTGACCTGTGTACACACATACCCACACACAGCCGACACAACTGTAGGGCTCCACCACATCCACATGCATTCTGCACAGTCATGCCCAGTAAATGCACCGGCCCTTACACACACATGATGTCATCCATTGGTACAGCCTATGCCCCTGGCACACATATCACTCTGTGCATATGATGAAGCCTCTGCCGCAGCACTGTCATCCACACCATCGGTGCACGGTTATGCAAATATATTCTGATGCACAGGGTGGACAGGTTAGTGAGAGGTGTATGTGATACCTGTGTCCGCATAGTGCGTGATGTGTATGTTGCAGTGGTTGTGTATGACAGGTGACAGGTGCGTATGTGATGTGGGTTGTGTACTGACATCATGCAGCAGACATACCATGTAGTGCAGGTGCAGCATACATTGAGCTGTGTACACGGTATGTGTGACGGTCACATGTGTAGCACCATGTTGGTTCTGTTAACCTGTATGCCTCATATGGTGTACTTGCATGTGCCTACTGGGAGCACTGTTATCAGTCCCCCACGTGTAGCTGTGGGTTACCCACAGGCACATCTGGCAATATCAGCATACCACAGGTACCCGCAACCTGCATGGACTCCTACACAGGTACATAGGTGCATAGGTACATACCAGGCTATGTGCCCTACGGCATGTGTAAGCCTAGCCAGAATGTGTGTGGCTTTCACCACCCCTTAGGATGAGGATACTATATCCATTGGTCTGCTGTCCCTTTGTCCAGCAGTAACACAGAGATGATGCCTGGCGCATACCTACGCTCTCCCATCCACACATCAGGATTACTCTTGGACAGAGTCAGTGAGGGGCTCTGCTTCACAGGGGCTGGGAATCTTTTCCATGTTGTAGGGGGTCTCTGGTCGATGAACCTGTCCCTCCAGCACGTCCTATTTATGTCCGTGTTGAGGTTTCTGTCAGTTGCTTCCGTGCCCGTGGTTGTTTGGAGCCTAGGAGGTGGAACATGTCCATGTCACCCAGGTCGGACATGGCCGTGTATGTCAGGCACAGATCACCTCAGAGCAGATGGTATGGGAAGGTATACAGCTGGACTCCCCTCAGTCAGGCAGCGTGTGACATATGTTTCAGCACCTTTATCCCTGTGTTGTGGAACGTTTGAGGTCCTTCCGAGTGCTGCAGGTGTCAGGTTAGGTACATTCCAAATGTGGCATTGTACCCAATCATTGGTCTGATGTGTGAAGAGTACAGGGGTACAATGACCTCCCCTGATGTGGATGTGAATCCCTTCATGACCAGGTGGGCACAGTGGAATGTCTTCCCAACCACATTGGCAATGTGAGTGTCGAGAGAGGTTACCGACAGGTTTGGTACCCATGTCCCTGATCACGTCCACCATATTTAATGGATAACCACCTATACGGTAATTCGGGGTGAACATGTCTTTCCCAAAGGGTAGGTCTATACCTTCCCTGGCATGTAGCTTCAGGCCATGGCTCTGGCACCAGTTATCCATTTCTATGAGACCCCAGGTGGATGTCCGTGTCTGATGGGGTGTTGAGTATGGTGGCCGGTATGCAGTCATCTGCATACCTTGTCTGCCACAATCCCCCTATGTTTGCATGCACATTGGAAAGTTGAATGCTGAACAGGAGGGGGCCCAGGACTGAGCCCTGTGGGCCACCACTCGGGACCAGCTTGGAGTCTGACATGGCACCAGGAACACAAACCCTGTGGGGTTTGACCTCCATCCAGTTGGCAAACCATTGTGTGACATATGTCTCTACATCTACGCTGGTGAGCCTTTCTATGATGCCCACGTGGAGTGTGGTTTGAACGCTCCCGCCAGGTCATGGTAGTCTGTGCAAACCGACGTACCCCATCAATGGCCTTAGTGACTCCTCCAAACAGGTCGACCAGGTTCGGGAGGCAGGATCTGCCCTTGACTAAGCCGATGTGGGTATGTTCTGGTATTTGCCGTACACCAATGTCTTTATTTATGGGCTCCAGTATGGACCTCTCCATAGCTTTGCAGACAAGGCTTGTCAAGCTTATAGGGCAGGGATGTACAGAGTCCATAGGAGCACTACCCTGGTGTAGTGGGACCACAGTTGCCATATGCCATCCATCGGGTACGTAGCCCGTAGTAAGGCTAAGATGAAACAGCAGCCTTATGTGCGGGGTGAGGGCCTCAATGAGGTTGTGTAGCACACAGCCGGGGACACCATCTGGTCCCATTGATGCTGTGTTCACTGCTTAACAGATATCAGCTCTCTCCTGGGCATACAGGATGTTTGGGAGGCTAGACTCTGATGGGATGGATACGTCCCCTCTTGTGGGGGGAGGGTAGATGTATGCACGGAACCTGTCTGCTGGTTTGTTGGCAATGTCTGTGGGTTCAGTGATCATTGTACCATTCTGGAGTAATTCCGAGCATAACTGTGTGCTTCCACCCATGTTTCTACCATAGCTAAGGAAGGCCTTATGGTTGTCTTAAGTGTCCTTTGCAGGTCCAGTCCCACAGGCGGCCTTGGATGATTGTATGAGTGATCGTATGTTAACGCCGGTATTAATCAGTGATGCCTTCCTTGGTACTGATATTGCTCTGTCATGTAGTAGCTTTCAACTCTTGTTGTACGGTTTGTCAATGGCTGGGGTCCACCAGACCATGTGCCTGCCTTTGGTGGACAAGGTCCTGATGTTATCGGGATCGCTTGGTGCAGACATTCCTGGGGGTGCTCATAGAAGGCATTTGTAAGGGTTTCAGCAGTGTGGCTTGTGTTTACCACTGGTTTACCTGAATTTTTAAAAATTTTAAA